>NW_027457617.1:1437500-1738750 GCF_050624435.1 Tenrec ecaudatus
AACTAGCGGACACTTGGACGATCCAGGTTAACTGGTGGCCACTTGGAATATCTAGGTTAACTAGCGGGCCCTTGGACTATGTATGTTAACTAGCGGGAACTTGGACTATCTAGGTTAACTATCGGGCACATGGACTATGTAGGTTAACTAGCGGACACTTGGACTCTCTAGGTTACCTAGCGGGCACTTGAACTATGTACATACCCTACCGGGCACTTGGACTCTCTAGGTTACCTAGCGGGCACTTGGACTATGTACGTACCCTAGCGGGCAATTGGACTATCTAGATTAACTAGAGGGACCTTGGACTATGTAGGTTAACTAGCGGGCACTTGGATTAGCTAGGTTAACCAGCGGGCACTTGGACTATCTAGATTAACTAGCTGTCACTTAGACCATCTAGACTAACTACCGGGCCCTTGGTCAATCTAGGTTTACTAGCGGGCACTTGGACTATCTAGGTTAACTAGCGGGCACTTGGACCATGTAGTTTCCCTAGCGGGCATTTGGATTACTTAGGTTACCTAGTCGGCACTTGGACTATGTAGGTTACCTAGCGGCCACTTGGACTATGTAGGTTACCTTGGAGGTACTTGGACTATCAAGGTTACCTAGCGGGCCCTTGGACTATGTAGGTTACCACGGGCACTTGGACTATCTAGGTTAACGAACGTGCACTTGGACTATGTATGTAACTTAGCGGGCACTTGGACTGTCTAGGTTACCTAGCGGGCACATGGCCTATCTAGGTTAACGAACGGGCACTTGGACTATGTAGGTTAACTAGCGGACACTTCGACTATCTAGATTAGCTAACGGGCAATTGGATTATCTAGGTTACCTAGCGGGCACTTGGACTATGTAGGTTCCCTAGCGGGCACTTGGACTATGTAGGTTCCCAATCGGGTACTTGGACTGTCTAGGTTAACTAGCGGGCAATTGGACTGTCTAGGTTACCTAGTGGGCATTTGGACTATGTAGTTTACCTAGCAGGCAATTGGACTATGTAGGTTAACTAGCGGGTACTTGGACTATCTAGGTTACCTAGAGGGCTCTTGAACTATGTAAGTTCCCTAGCGGGCACTTGGGCTATCTATGTTACCTAGCGGGCAATTGGACTATGTAGGTTAATGAACGGGTACTTGGACTATGTAGGTAACCTAGCGGGCACTTGGACTGTCTAGGTTACCTAGCAGGCACTTGGAGTATGTAGGTTAACTAGCGGGCACTTGGACTATGTAGGTTAACTAGCAGACACTTCGACTATCTAGGTTAGCTAACGGGCAATTGGACTATCTAGGTTACCTAGCGGGCACTTGGACTATGTAGGTTCCCTAGCGGGCACTTGGACAATTTAGGTTACCTAGCAGGCACTTTGATTATCTACGTTAACTAACGGGCACTTGGACTATGTAGGTTGCTTAGCGAGCACTTGGACTATGTAGGTTCCCTAGCGGGCACTTGGACTATGTAGGTTCCCAATCGGGCACTTGGACTATGTAGGTTAACTAGCGGACACTTGCACGATCTAGGTTAACTAGCGGGCCCTTGCACTATGTAGGTTAACTAGCGGGCACTTGGTCTATGTACGTCCCCTAGCGGGCACTTGGACTGTCTAGGTTACCTAGCGGGCACTTTGACTATCTAGGTTAACGAAAGGGCACTTGGACTATGTAGGTTACCTATCGGGCACTTGGACTATGTACGTCCCCTAGTGGGCACTTGGATTATCTAGGTTAACTAACGGGCACTTGGACTATGTGGGTTGCCTAGCGGGCACTTGGACTATGTAGGTTCCCTAGGGGGCATTTGGATTATTTAGGTTCCCTATCGGGCACTTGGACTATGTAGGTTAACTAGCGGGCACTTGGACTGTCTAGGTAACCTAGCGGGCACTTGTACTATCTAGGTTAACGAACGGGCACTTGGACTATGTAGGTAACCTAGCGGGCACTTGGACTGTCTAGGTTACCTAGCGGGCACTTTGACTATCTAGGTTAACGAAAGGGCACTTGGACTATGTAGGTTACCTATCGGGCACTTGGACTATGTACGTCCCCTAGTGGGCACTTGGATTATCTAGGTTAACTAACGGGCACTTGGACTATGTGGGTTGCCTAGCGGGCACTTGGACTATGTAGGTTCCCTAGCGGGCATTTGGATTATTTAGGTTCCCTATCGGGCACTTGGACTATGTAGGTTAACTAGCGGGCACTTGGACTGTCTAGGTAACCTAGCGGGCACTTGGACTATCTAGGTTAACGAACGGGCACTTGGACTATGTAGGTAACCTAGCGGGCACTTGGACTGTCTAGGTTACCTAGCAGGCACTTTGACTATCTAGGTTAACGAAAGGGCACTTGGACTATGTAGGTTACCTATCGGGCACTTGGATTATCTAGGTTAGCTAACAGGAACTTGGAATATCTAGGTTACCTAGCGGGTACTTGGACTATGTAGGTTACCTTGCGGGCACTTGTACTATCTAGGTTACCTAACGGGAACTTGGACTATGTATGTTAACTAGCGGACACTTGGACGATCTAGGTTAACTAGCGGGCACTTGGAATATCTAGGATAACTAGCGGGCCCATGGACTATGTAGGTTAACTAGCGGGAACTTGGAATATCTAGGTTAACTAGCGGGTTCTTGGACTATGTAAGTTAACTAGCGGGCACTTGGACTATCTAGGTTAACTAGCTGACCTTGGACTATGTAGGTTAACTAGCGGGCACTTGGACCATCTAGGTTAACTAGCTGACCTTGGACTATGTAGGTTAACTAGTGGGCACATGGACTATCTAGGTTAATTAACGGGCACTAGGACTATCTAGGTTAACTAGCGGGCACTTGGACTATCTTGGTTACCTAGCAGGCACTTGGATTTTGAAGGATGCCTAGCGGGCACTTGGACTATCTAGGTTACCTAGCAGTCACGTGGACTATGCAGGTTATCTAGCGGGCACTTGGACAATTTAGGTTACCTAGCAGGCACTTTGACTATCTAGGTTAACTAACGGGCACTTGGACTATGTAGGTAGCCAAGCGAACACTTGGACTATCTAGGTTAACTAGCGGGCACTTGCATAATGCAGGTTCCCTAGCGGGCACTTTGATTATGTAGGTTCCCTAGGGGGCACTTGGACTATATAGGTTCCCTATGGGCACTTGGACTACGTAGGTTAACTAGCGGATACTTGGATTATCTAGGTTACCTAGAGGGCACTTGGACTATGTAGGTTCCCTAGCGGGCACTTGGGCTATCTACGTTACCTAGCGGGCACTTGGACTATGTAGGTTAATAAACGGGTACTTGGACTATGTAGGTAACCTAGCGGGCACTTGGACTGTCTAGGTTACCTAGCAGGCACTTGGCCTATCTAGTTTAACGAACGGGCACTTGGACTATGTAGGTTAACTAGCAGACACTTCGACTATCTAGGTTAGCTAACGGGCAATTGGACTATCTAGGTTACCTAGCGGGCACTTGGACTATGTAGGTTCCCTAGCGGGTACTTGGACAATTTAGGTTACCTAGCAGGCACTTTGACTATCTAGGTTAACTAACGGGCACTTGGACTATGTAGGTTGCCTAGTGAGCACTTGGACTATGTAGGTTCCCTAGCGGGCACTTGGACTATGTAGGTTCCCAATCGGGTACTTGGACTGTCTAGGTTATCTAGCGGGCAATTGGACTGTCTAGGTTACCTAGTGGGCATTTGGACTATGTAGTTTACCTAGCAGGCACTTGGACTATGTAGGTTAACTAGCGGGTACTTGGACTATCTAGGTTACCTAGAGGGCTCTTGAACTATGTAAGTTCCCTAGCGGGCACTTGGGCTATCTATGTTACCTAGCGGGCAATTGGACTATGTAGGTTAACGAACGGGCATGTGGACTATGCAGGTAACCTAATGGTCACTTGGACTGTCTAGGTTACCTAGCGGGAACTTGGAGTATGTAGGTTAACTAGCGGGCACTTGGACTATGTAGGATCCCTATTGGACATTTTTACTACTTAAGTTAACTAGCGGGCACTTGGACTATCTAGGTTACCTAGCAGTCACGTGGACTATGCAGGTTATCTAGCGGGCACTTGGACAATTTAGGTTACCTAGCAGGCACTTTGACTATCTAGGTTAACTAACGGGCACTTGGACTATGTAGGTAGCCAAGCGAACACTTGGACTATGTAGGTTCCCTAGCGGGCACTTGGACTATGTAGGTTCCCTATCGGTTACTTGGACTGTCTAGGTTACCTAGTGGGCACTTGGACTATGTAGTTTACCTAGCAGGCACTTGGACTACGTAGGTTAACTAGCGGGCACTTGGACTATCTAGGTTACCTAGAGGGCACTTGGACTATGTAGGTTCCCTAGCGGGCACTTGGGCTATCTACGTTACCTAGCGGGCACTTGGACTATGTAGGTTAATGAACGGGTACTTGGACTATGTAGGTAACCTAGCGGGCACTTGGACTGTCTAGGTTACCTAGCAGGCACTTGGCCTATCTAGTTTAACGAACGGGCACTTGGACTATGTAGGTTAACTAGCAGACACTTCGACTATCTAGGTTAGCTAACGGGCAATTGGACTATCTAGGTTACCTAGCGGGCACTTGGACTATGTAGGTTCCCTAGCGGGTACTTGGACATTTTAGGTTACCTAGCAGGCACTTTGACTATCTAGGTTAACTAACGGGCACTTGGACTATGTAGGTTGCCTAGTGAGCACTTAGACTATGTAGGTTCCCTAGCGGGCACTTGGACTATGTAGGTTCCCAATCGGGTACTTGGACTGTCTAGGTTAACTAGCGGGCCCTTGCACTATGTAGGTTAACTAGCGGGCACTTGGTCTATGTACGTCCCCTAGTGGGCACTTGGACTATCTAGGTTAACTAACGGGCACTAGGACTATCTAGGTTAACTAGCGGGCACTTGGACTATCTAGGTTATCTAGTGGGCACTTGGACTATCTAGTTCAACTAGCGTGCACTTGTCCTATGTAGGTTAACTAGCGGGCACTTGGACTATCTAGGTTAACTAACGGACCTTGTACTATGTAGGTTAACTAGCGGGCACTTGGTCTATGTACGTCCCCTAGTGGGCACTTGGAATATCTAGGTTAACTAACGGGCACTAGGACTATCTAGGTTAACTAGCGGGCACTTGGATATCTAGGTTACCTAGCAGGCACTTGGATTATGAAGGATGCCTCGTGGTCCTTGGACTATCTAAGTTACCTAGCAGGCACGTGGACTATGTAGGTTAACTAGCGGACACTTGCACGATCTAGGTTAACTAGCGGGCCCTTGGACTATGTACGTTAACTAGCGGGCCCATGGATTATGTAGGTTTACTTGCAGGCACTTGGACTATCTAGGTTAACTAGCAGGCACTTGGACTATGTAGTTTCCCTAGCGGGCATTTGGACTATTTAGGTTACCATCGGGGACTTGGACTATGTAGGTTACCTAGCGGGCACTTGGACTATGTACGTCCCCTAGTGGGCACTTGGATTATCTAGGTTAACTAACGGGCACTTGGACTATGTGGGTTGCCTAGCGGGCACTTGGACTATGTAGGTTCCCTAGCGGGCATTTGGATTATTTAGGTTCCCTATCGGGCACTTGGACTATGTAGGTAACCTAGCGGGCACTTGGACTGTCTAGGTTACCTAGCGGGCACTTTGACTATCTAGGTTAACGAAAGGGCACTTGGACTATGTAGGTTACCTATCGGGCACTTGGATTATCTAGGTTAGCTAACAGGAACTTGGAATATCTAGGTTACCTAGCGGGTACTTGGACTATGTAGGTTACCTTGCGGGCACTTGTACTATCTAGGTTACCTAACGGGAACTTAGACTATGTATGTTAACTAGCGGACACTTGGACGATCTAGGTTAACTAGCGGGCACTTGGAATATCTAGGATAACTAGCGGGCCCATGGACTATGTAGGTTAACTAGCGGGAACTTGGAATATCTAGGTTAACTAGCGGGTTCTTGGACTATGTAAGTTAACTAGCGGGCACTTGGACTATCTAGGTTAACTAGCTGACCTTGGACTATGTAGGTTAACTAGCGGGCACTTGGACCATCTAGGTTAACTAGCTGACCTTGGACTATGTAGGTTAACTAGTGGGCACATGGACTATCTAGGTTAATTAACGGGGACTAGGACTATCTAGGTTAACTAGCGGGCACTTGGACTATCTTGGTTACCTAGCAGGCACTTGGATTTTGAAGGATGCCTAGCGGGCACTTGGACTATCTAGGTTACCTAGCAGTCACGTGGACTATGCAGGTTATCTAGCGGGCACTTGGACAATTTAGGTTACCTAGCAGGCACTTTGACTATCTAGGTTAACTAACGGGCACTTGGACTATGTAGGTAGCCAAGCGAACACTTGGACTATGTAGGTTCCCTAGCGGGCACTTGGACTATGTAGGTTCCCTATCGGGTACTTGGACTGTCTAGGTTACCTAGTGGGCACTTGGACTATGTAGTTTACCTAGCAGGCACTTGGACTATCTATGTTCCCTAACGGGCACTTGGAATATATAGGTGCCCTATCGGGCACTTGGACTATGTAGGTTCCTCAGCGGGCACTTGGACTATGTAGGTTCCCTATCGGGCATTGGACTATGTAGGTTAACTAGCAGGACCTTGGACTATCTAGGTTACCTAGCGGGCACTTGGACTATATAGGTTAACGAGCGGACACTTGGACAATCTAGGTTACCTAGCGGGCACTTGAACTATGTACATACCCTAGCGGGCACTTGGACTATCTACGTTATATAGCGGGCACTTGGACTATGTACGTACCCTAGCGGGCACTTGGACTATCTATATTAACTAGCGGGCCCTTGGACTATCTACGTTAACTAGCGGGCACTTGGACTATCTAGGTTAACTAGCGGGCACTTGGACTATCTAGGTTTACTAGCGGGCACTTGGACTATCTAGGTTAACTAGCGAGCACTTGGACTATGTAGTTTCCCTAGCGGGCATTTGGATTACTTAGGTTACCTAGTGAGCACTTGGATTATGTAGTTTACCTAGCGGGCACTTGGACTATGTAGGTTAACTAGAAGGCACTTGGAATATCAAGGTTACCTAGCGGGCCCTTGTACTATGTAGGTTACCAGCGGGCACATGGACTATCTAGGTTAACGAACGTGCACTTGGACTATGTAGGTAACCTAGCGGGCACTTGGACTGTCTAGGTTACCTAGCGGGCACTTGGCCTATCTAGGTTAATGAACGGACACTTGGACTATGTAGGTTAACTAGCGGACACTTCGACTATCTAGGTTAGCTCACCGGCAATTGGACTATCTAGGTTACCTAGCAGGCACTTGGACTATGTAGGTTCCCTAGAGGGGACTTGGACTATTTAGGTTACCTAGCAGGCACTTTGACTATCTAGGTTAACTAACGGGCACTTGGACTATGTAGGTTGCCTAGCGAGCACTTGGACTATGTAGGTTCCCTAGCGGGCACTTGGACTATGTAGGTTCCCTCTCGGGTACTTGGACTGTCTAGGTTAACTAGCGGGCAATTGGACTGTCTAGGTTACCTAGGGGGCACTTGGAGTATGTAGTTTACCTAGCAGGCACATGGACTATGTAGGTTAACTAGCGGGCACTTGGATTATCTAGGTTACCTAGAGGGCACTTGTACTATGTACGTTTCCTAGCGGGCACTTGGGCTATCTACGTTACCTAGCATGCATTTGGACTATGTAGGTTAACGAACGGGCACTTGGACTATGTAGGTAACCTAATGGTCACTTGGACTGTCTAGGTTACCTAGCGGGGACTTGGACTATGTAGGTTAACTAGCGGGCACTTGGACTATGTAGGATCCCTATCGGACCTTTGTACTACTTAGGTTAACTAGCGGGCACTTTGACTATCTGTGTTAACTAGCGGGCACTTGGACTATCTAGGTTAACTAACGGACCTTGGATTATGTAGGTTAACTAGCAGGCCCTTGGACTATGTACATCCCCTAGTGGGCACTTGGAGTATCTAGGTTAACTAGCGGGCACTTGGACTATCTAGGTTACCTAGCAGGCACTTAGATTATGAAGGATCCCTAGCAGGCACTTGGACTATCTGGGTTACATAGTGGGCACGTGGACTATGTAGGTTAACTAGCGGACACTTGCACGATCTAGGTTAACTAGCGGGCCATTGCACTATGTAGGTTAACTAGCGGGCCCATGGATTATGTAGGTTTACTAGCAGGCACTTGGACTATCTAGGTTAACTAGCAGGCACTTGGACTATGTAGTGTCCCGGCGGGCATTTGGACTATTTAGGTTACCATCGGGAACTTGGACTATGTAGGTTACCTAGCGGGCACTTGGACTATGTACGTCCCCTAGTGGGCACTTGGACTATCTAGGTTAACTAACGGGCACTTGGACTATGTAGGTTGCCTAGCGGGCACTTGGACTATGTAGGTTCCCTAGCGGGCACTTGGATTATGTAGGTTCCCTATTGGGCACTTGGATTATGTAGGTTCCCTATCAGGCACTTGGACTATGTAGGTTAACTAGCGGGCACTTGGACTGTCTACGTAACCTAGCGGGCACTTGGACTAGCTAGGTTAACGAACGGCTAATTGGACTATGTAGGTAACCTAGCGGGCACTTGACTGTCTAGGTTACATAGCGGGCACTTTGACTATCTAGGTTAACCAACGGGCACTTGGACTATGTAGGTTAACTAGCGGGCACTTGGACTATGTAGGATCCCTATCGGACATTTGGACTACTTAGGTTACCTAGTGGGCACTTGGACTATCTAGGTTAACTAGCGGGCACTAGGACTATCTAGGTCAACTAACGGACCTTGGACTATGTAGGTTAACTAGCCGGCACTTGGACTATGTACATCCCCTAGTGGGCACTTGGACTATCTAGGTTAACTAGCGGGCACTTGGACTATCTAGGTTACCTAGCAGGCACATGGACTATGTAGGCTAACTAGTGGACACTTGCACGATCTAGGTTAACTAGCGGGCCCTTGCACTATGTAGGTTAACTAGCGGGCACTTGGTCTATGTACGTCCCCTAGTGGGCATTTGGACTATCTAGGTTAACTAACGGGCACTAGGACTATCTAGGTTAACTAGCGGGCACTTGGACTATCTAGGTTACCTAGCAGGCACTTGGATTATGAAGGATGCCTAGTGGTCACTTGGACTATCTAGGTTACCTAGCAGGCACGTGGACTATGTAGGTTAACTAGCAGACACTTGCACGATCTAGGTTAACTAGCGGGCCCTTGGACTATGTACGTTAACTAGCGGGCCCATGGATTATGTAGGTTTACTTGCAGGCACTTGGACGATGTAGTTTCCCTAGCGGGCATTTGGACTATTTAGGTTACCATCGGGAACTTGGACTATGTTGGTTACCTAGCGGGCACTAGGATTATGTACGTCCCCTAGTGGGCACTTGGACTATCTAGGTTAACTAACGGGCACTGGGACTATGTGGGTTGCCTAGCGGGCACTTGGACTATGTAGGTTCCCTAGCGGGCATTTGGATTATGTAGGTTCCCTATCGGGCACTTGGACTATGTAGGTTAACTAGCGGGCAGTGGATTGTCTAGGTAACCTAGAGGGCACTTGGACTATCTAGGTTAACGAACGGGCACTTGGACTATGTAGGTAACCTAGCGGGCACTTGGACTGTCTAGGTTACCTAGCGGGCACTTTGACTATCTAGGTTAACGAAAGGGCACTTGGACTATGTAGGTTACCTATCGGGCACTTGGATTATCTAGGTTAGCTAAGAGGAACTTGGAATATCTAGGTTACCTAGCGGGTACTTGGACTATGTAGGTTACCTTGCGGGCACTTGTACTATCTAGGTTACCTAATGGGAACTTGGACTATGTAGGTTAACTAGCGGACACTTGGACGATCTAGGTTAACTAGCGGGCACTTGGAATATCTAGGTTAACTAGCGGGCCCTTGGACTATGTAGGTTAACTAGCGGGAACTTGGAATATCTAGGTTAACTAGCGGGTTCTTGGACTACGTAAGTTAACTAGCGGGCACTTGGACTATCTAGGTTAACTAGCTGACCTTGGACTATGTAGGTTAACTAGCGGGCACTTGGACCATCTAGGTTAACTAGCTGACCTTGGACTATGTAGGTTAACTAGTGGGCACATGGACTATCTAGGTTAATTAACGGGCACTAGGACTATCTAGGTTAACTAGCGGGCACTTGGACTATCTTGGTTACCTAGCAGGCACTTGGATTTTGAAGGATGCCTAGCGGGCACTTGGACTATCTAGGTTACCTAGCAGGCACGTGGACAATGCAGGTTATCTAGCGGACACTTGCACGATCTAGGTTAACTAGCGGGCCCTTGCACTATGTAGGTTAACTAGCGGGAACTTGGATTACGTAGGTTCCCTATCGGGCACTTGGATTATGTAGGTTTCCTATCGGGCACTTGGACTATGTAGGTTAACTAGCGGGCACTTGGACTGTCTAGGTAACCTAGCGGGCACTTGGACTATCTAGGTTAACTAGCGGGCACTTGCATAATGCAGGTTCCCTAGCGGGCACTTTGACTATGTAGGTTCCCTAGGGGGCACTTGGACTATATAGGTTCCCTATGGGCACTTGGACTATCTATGTTCCCTAACGGGCACTTGGAATATATAGGTGCCCTATCGGGCACTTGGACTATGTAGGTTCCTCAGCGGGCACGTGGACTATGTAAGTACCCTATCGGGCATTGGACTATGTAGGTTAACTAGCAGGACCTTGGACTATCTAGGTTACCTAGCGGGCACTTGGACGATGTAGGTTAACTAGCGGACACTTGGACAATCTAGGTTACCTAGCAGGCACTTGAACTATGTAAGTACCCTAGCGGGCACTTGGACTATCTAGGTTATCTAGCGGGCACTTGGACTATGTACGTACCCTAGCGGGCACTTGGACTATCTATATTAACTAGCGGGCCCTTGGACTATCTAGGTTAACTAGCGGGCACTTGGACTATCTAGGTTAACTAGCGGGCACTTGGACTATCTAGGTCAACTAGCGGGCCCTTGTCCTATGTAGGTTAACTAGCGGGCACTTGGACTATCTAGGTTAACCAACGGACCTTGTACTATGTAGGTTAACTAGCGGGCACTTGGTCTATGTACGTCCCCTAGTGGGCACTTGGACTATCTAAGTTAACTAACGGGCACTAGGACTATCTAGGTTAACTAGCGGGCACTTGGACTATCTAGGTTACCTAGCAGGCACTTGGATTATGAAGGATGCCTAGTGGTCACTTGGACTATCTAGGTTACCTAGCAGGCACGTGGACTATGTAGGTTAACTAGCGGACACTTGCACGATCTAGGTTAACTAGCGGGCCCTTGGACTATGTACGTTAACTAGCGGGCCCATGGATTATGTAGGTTTACTTGCAGGCACTTGGACGATGTAGTTTCCCTAGCGGGCATTTGGACTATTTAGGTTACCATCGGGAACTTGGACTATGTAGGTTACCTAGCGGGCACTAGGACTATGTACGTCCCCTAGTGGGCACTTGGATTATCTAGGTTATAACGGGCACTTGGACTATGTGGGTTGCCTAGCGGGCACTTGGACTATGTAGGTTCCCTAGCGGGCATTTGGATTATGTAGGTTCCCTATCGGGCACTTGGACTATGTAGGTTAACTAGCGGGCAGTGGACTGTCTAGGTAACCTAGCGGGCACTTGGACTATCTAGGTTAACGAACGGGCACTTGGACTATGTAGGTAACCTAGCGGGCACTTGGACTGTCTAGGTTACCTAGCCGGCACTTTGACTATCTAGGTTAACGAAAGGGCACTTGAACTATGTAGGTTACCTATCGGGCACTTGGATTATCTAGGTTAGCTAACAGGAACTTGGAATATCTAGGTTACCTAGCGGGTACTTGGACGATGTAGGTTACCTTGCGGGCACTTGTAATATCTAGGTTACCTAACGGGAACTTGGACTATGTAGGTTAACTAGCGGACACTTGGACGATCTAGGTTAACTAGCGGGCACTTGGAATATCTAGGTTAACTAGCGGGCCCTTGGACTATGTAGGTTAACTAGCGGGAACTTGGAATATCTAGGTTAACTAGCGGGTTCTTGGACTATGTAAGTTAACTAGCGGGCACTTGGACTATCTAGGTTAACTAGCTGACCTTGGACTATGTAGGTTAACTAGCGGGCACTTGGACTGTCTAGGTAACCTAGCGGGCACTTGGACTATCTAGGTTAACTAGCGGGCACTTGCATAATGCAGGTTCCCTAGTGGGCACATTGACTATGTAGGTTCCCTAGGGGGCACTTGGACTATATAGGTTCCCTATGGGCACTTGGACTATCTATGTTCCCTAACGGGCACTTGGAATATATAGGTGCCCTATCGGGCACTTGGACTATGTAGGTTCCTCAGCGGGCACTTGGACTATGTAGGTACCCTATCGGGCATTGGACTATGTAGGTTAACTAGCAGGACCTTGGACTATCTAGGTTACCTAGCGGGCACTTGGACTATGTAGGTTAACTAGCGGACACTTGGACAATCTAGGTTACCTAGCAGGCACTTGAACTATGTACGTACCCTAGCGGGCACTTGGACTATCTAGGTTATCTAGCGGGCACTTGGACAATGTACGTACCCTAGCGAGCACTTGGACTATCTATATTAACTAGCGGGCCATTGGACTATCTAGGTTAACTAGCGGGCACTTGGGCTATCTAGGTTTACTAGCGGGCACTTGGACTATCTAGGTTAACTAGGGGGCACTTGGACTATGTAGTTTCCCTAGCGGGCATTTGGATTACTTAGGTTACCTAGTGAGCACTTGGACTATGTAGGTCACCTAGCGGGCACTTGGACTATGTAGGTTAACTAGAAGGCACTTGGACTATCAAGGTTACCGAGCGGGCCCTTGTACTATGTAGGTTACCAGCGGGCACTTGGACTATCTAGGTTAACGAACGTGCACTTGGACTATGTAGATAACCTAGCGGGCACTTGGACTGTCTAGGTTACCTAGCGGGCACTTGGCCTATCTAGGTTAATGAACGGACACTTGGACTATGTAGGCTAACTAGCGGACACTTCGACTATCTAGGTTACCTAGCAGGCACTTGGACTATGTAGGTTCCCTAGAGGGCACTTGGACTATTTAAGTTACCTAGCAGGCACTTTGACTATCTAGGTTAACTAACGGGCACTTGGACTATGTAGGTTGCCTAGTGAGCACTTGGACTATGTAGGTTCCCTAGCGGGCACTTGGACTATGTAGGTTCCCTATCGGGTACTTGGACTGTCTAGGTTAACTAGCGGGCAATTGGACTGTCTAGGTTACCTAGGGGGCACTTGGAGTATGTAGTTTACCTAACAGGCACATGGACTATGTAGGTTAACTAGCGGGCACTTGGATTATCTAGGTTACCTAGAGGGCACTTGTACTATGTATGTTTCCTAGCGGGCACTTGGGCTATCTACGTTACCTAGCATGCACTTGGACTATGTAGGTTAACGATCGGGCACTTGGACTATGTAGGATCCCTATCGGACCTTTGTACTACTTAGGTTAACTAGCGGGCACTTTGACTATCTGTGTTAACTAGCGGGCACTTGGACTATCTAGGTTAACTAACGGACCTTGGACTATGTAGGTTAACTAGCAGGCCCATGGATTATGTAGGTTTACTAGCAGGCACTTGGACTATCTAGGTTAACTAGCAGGCACTTGACTCTGTAGTGTCCCGGCGGGCATTTGGACTATTTAGGTTACCATCGGGAACTTGGACTATGTAGGTTACCTAGCGGGCACTTGGACTATGTACGTCCCCTAGTGGGCACTTGGACTATCTAGGTTAACTAACGGGCACTTGGACTATGTAGGTTGGCTAGCGTGCACTTGGACTATGTAGGTTCCCTAGCGGGCACTTGGATTATGTAGGTTCCCTATTGGGCACTTGGATTATGTAGGTTCCCTATCGTGCACTTGGACTATGTAGGTTAACTAGCGGGCACTTGGAATGTCTACGTAACCTAGCGGGCACTTGGACTATCTAGGTTAACGAACGGGCAATTGGACTATGTAGGTAACCTAGCGGGCACTTGACTGTCTAGGTTACATAGCGGGCACTTTGACTATCTAGGTTAACGAACGGGCACTTGGACTATGTAGGTTAACTAGCGGGCACTTGGACTATGTAGGATCCCTATCGGACATTTGGATTACTTAGGTTACCTAGTGGGCACTTGGACTATCTAGGTTAACTAGCGGGCACTAGGACTATCTAGGTCAACTAACGGACCTTGGACTATGTAGGTTAACTAGCGGGCACTTGGACTATGTACATCCCCTAGTGGGCACTTGGACTATCTAGGTTAACTAGCGGGCACTTGGACTATCTAGGTTACCTAGCAGGCACTTGGACTATGTAGGCTAACTAGTGGACACTTGCACGATCTAGGTTAACTAGCGGGCCCTTGCACTATGTAGGTTAACTAGCGGGCACTTGGTCTATGTACGTCCCCTAGTGGGCATTTGGACTATCTAGGTTAACTAATGGGCACTAGGACTATCTAGGTTAACTAGCGGGCACTTGGACTATCTAGGTCAACTAGTGGGCCCTTGTCCTATGTAGGTTTACTAGCGGGCACTTGGACTATCTAGGTTAACTAACGGACCTTGTACTATGTAGGTTAACTAGCGGGCACTTGGTCTATGTACGTCCCCTAGTGGGCACTTGGACTATCTAAGTTAACTAACGGGCACTAGGACTATCTAGGTTAACTAGCGGGCACTTGGACTATCTAGGTTACCTAGCAGGCACTAGGATTATGAAGGATGCCTAGCGGTCACTTGGACTATCTAGGTTACCTAGCAGGCACGTGGACTATGTAGGTTAACTAGCGGACACTTGCACGATCTAGGTTAACTAGCGGGCCCTTGGACTATGTACGTTAACTAGCGGGCCCATGGATTATGTAGGTTTACTTGCAGGCACTTGGACTACCTAGGTTAACTAGCAGGCACTAGGACTATGTAGTTTCCCTAGCGGGCATTTGGACTATTTAGGTTACCATCGGGAACTTGGACTATATAGGTTACCTAGCGGGCACTAGGACTATGTACGTCCCCTAGTGGGCACTTGGATTATCTAGGTTATAACGGGCACTTGGACTATGTGGGTTGCCTAGCGGGCACTTGGACTATGTAGGTTCCCTAGCGGGCATTTGGATTATGTAGGTTCCCTATCGGGCACTTGGACTATGTAGGTTAACTAGCGGGCACTTGGACTGTCTAGGTAACCTAGCGGGCACTTGGACTATCTAGGTTAACGAACGGGCACTTGGACAATGTAGGTAACCTAGCGGGCACTTGGACTGTCTAGGTTACCTAGCGGGCACTTTGACTATCTAGGTTAACGAAAGGGCACCTGGACTATCTAGGTTACGTATCGGGCACTTGGATTATCTAGGTTAGCTAACAGGAACTTGGAATATCTAGGTTACCTAGCGGGTACTTGGACTATGTAGGTTACCTTGCGGGCACTTGTACTATCTAGGTTACCTAACGGAAACTTGGACTATGTAGGTTAACTAGCGGACACTTGGACGATCTAGGTTAACTAGCGGGCACTTGGAATATCTAGGTTAACTAGCGGGCCCTTGGACTATGTAGGTTAACTTGCGGGCACTTGGACTATCTAGGTAACCTAGCGGGCACTTGGACTATCGAGGTTAACTAGCGGGCACTTGCACAATGCAGGTTCCCTAGCGGGCACTTTGACTATGTAGGTTCCCTAGGGGGCACTTGGACTATATAGGTTCTCTATGGGCACTTGGACTATCTATGTTCACTAACGGGCACTTGGAATATATAGGTTCCCTATCGGGCACTTTGACTATGTAGGTTCCTCAGCGGGCACTTTGACAATGTAGGTCCCTATCGGGCATTGGACTATGTAGGTTAACTAGCAGGACCTTGGACTATGTAGGTTACCTAGCGGGCACTTGGACTATGTAGGTTAAATAGCGGACACGTGGACAATCTAGGTTACCTAGCGGGCACTTGAACTATGTACATACGCTAGCGGGCACTTGGACTATCTATATTAACTAGCGGCCCTTGGACTATCTAGGTTAACTAGCGGGCACTTGGACTATCTAGGTGAACTAGCGGGCACTTGGACTATCTAGATTAACTAGCGGGCCCTTGGACTATCTAGGTTTACTAGCGGGCACTTGGACTATCTAGGTTAACTAGCTGACCTTGGACTATGTAGGTTAACTAGTGGGCACTTGGACCATCTAGGTTAACTAGCTGACCTTGGACTATGTAGGTTAACTACTGGGCACATGGACTATCTAGGTTAACTAACAGGCACTAGGACTATCTAGGTTAACTAGCGGGCACTTGGACTATCTTGGTTACCTAGCAGGCACTTGGATTTTGAAGAATGCCTAGCGGGCACTTGGACTATCTAGGTTACCTAGCAGGCACGTGGACTATGCAGGTTATCTAGCGGACACTTGCACGATCTAGGTTAACTAGCGGGCCCTTGCACTATGTAGGTTAACTAGCGGGCCCTTGGACTATGTAGGTTAACTTGCGGGCACTTGGACTATCTAGGTAACCTAGCGGGCACTTGGACTATCGAGGTTAACTAGCGGGCACTTGCACAATGCAGGTTCCCTAGCGGGCACTTTGACTATGTAGGTTCCCTAGGGGGCACTTGGACTATATAGGTTCTCTATGGGCACTTGGACTATCTATGTTCACTAACGGGCACTTGGAATATATAGGTTCCCTATCGGGCACTTTGACTATGTAGGTTCCTCAGCGGGCACTTTGACAATGTAGGTCCCTATCGGGCATTGGACTATGTAGGTTAACTAGCAGGACCTTGGACTATGTAGGTTACCTAGCGGGCACTTGGACTATGTAGGTTAAATAGCGGACACGTGGACAATCTAGGTTACCTAGCGGGCACTTGAACTATGTACATACGCTAGCGGGCACTTGGACTATCTATATTAACTAGCGGCCCTTGGACTATCTAGGTTAACTAGCGGGCACTTGGACTATCTAGGTGAACTAGCGGGCACTTGGACTATCTAGATTAACTAGCGGGCCCTTGGACTATCTAGGTTTACTAGCGGGCACTTGGACTATCTAGGTTAACTAGCTGACCTTGGACTATGTAGGTTAACTTGCGGGCACTTGGACTATCTAGGTAACCTAGCGGGCACTTGGACTATCGAGGTTAACTAGCGGGCACTTGCACAATGCAGGTTCCCTAGCGGGCACTTTGACTATGTAGGTTCCCTAGGGGGCACTTGGACTATATAGGTTCTCTATGGGCACTTGGACTATCTATGTTCACTAACGGGCACTTGGAATATATAGGTTCCCTATCGGGCACTTTGACTATGTAGGTTCCTCAGCGGGCACTTTGACAATGTAGGTCCCTATCGGGCATTGGACTATGTAGGTTAACTAGCAGGACCTTGGACTATGTAGGTTACCTAGCGGGCACTTGGACTATGTAGGTTAAATAGCGGACACGTGGACAATCTAGGTTACCTAGCGGGCACTTGAACTATGTACATACCCTAGCGGGCACTTGGACTATCTAGGTTATCTAGCGGGCAAATGGACTATGTACTTACCCTAGCCGGCACTTGGACTATCTAGGTTAACGAAAGGGCACTTGGACTATCTAGGTTACGTATCGGGTACTTGGATTATCTAGGTTAGCTAACAGGAACTTGGAATATCTAGGTTACCTAGCGGGTACTTGGACTATGTAGGTTACCTTGCGGGCACTTGTACTATCTAGGTTACCTAACGGGAACTTGGACTATGTAGGTTAACTAGCGGACACTTGGACGATCTAGGTTAACTAGCGGGCACTTGTAATATCTAGGTTAACTAGCGGGCCCTTGGACTATGTAGGTTAACTTGCGGGCACTTGGACTATCTAGGTAACCTAGCGGGCACTTGGACTATCGAGGTTAACTAGCGGGCACTTGCACAATGCAGGTTCCCTAGCGGGCACTTTGACTATGTAGGTTCCCTAGGGGGCACTTGGACTATATAGGTTCTCTATGGGCACTTGGACTATCTATGTTCACTAACGGGCACTTGGAATATATAGGTTCCCTATCGGGCACTTTGACTATGTAGGTTCCTCAGCGGGCACTTTGACAATGTAGGTCCCTATCGGGCATTGGACTATGTAGGTTAACTAGCAGGACCTTGGACTATGTAGGTTACCTAGCGGGCACTTGGACTATGTAGGTTAAATAGCGGACACGTGGACAATCTAGGTTACCTAGCGGGCACTTGAACTATGTACATACGCTAGCGGGCACTTGGACTATCTATATTAACTAGCGGCCCTTGGACTATCTAGGTTAACGAAAGGGCACTTGGACTATCTAGGTTACGTATCGGGCACTTGGATTATCTAGGTTAGCTAACAGGAACTTGGAATATCTAGGTTACCTAGCGGGTACTTGGACTATGTAGGTTACCTTGCGGGCACTTGTACTATCTAGGTTACCTAACGGGAACTTGGACTATGTAGGTTAACTAGCGGACACTTGGACGATCTAGGTTAACTAGCGGGCACTTGGAATATCTAGGTTAACTAGCGGGCCCTTGGACTATGTAGGTTAACTTGCGGGCACTTGGACTATCTAGGTAACCTAGCGGGCACTTGGACTATCGAGGTTAACTAGCGGGCACTTGCACAATGCAGGTTCCCTAGCGGGCACTTTGACTATGTAGGTTCCCTAGGGGGCACTTGGACTATATAGGTTCTCTATGGGCACTTGGACTATCTATGTTCACTAACGGGCACTTGGAATATATAGGTTCCCTATCGGGCACTTTGACTATGTAGGTTCCTCAGCGGGCACTTTGACAATGTAGGTCCCTATCGGGCATTGGACTATGTAGGTTAACTAGCAGGACCTTGGACTATGTAGGTTACCTAGCGGGCACTTGGACTATGTAGGTTAAATAGCGGACACGTGGACAATCTAGGTTACCTAGCGGGCACTTGAACTATGTACATACGCTAGCGGGCACTTGGACTATCTATATTAACTAGCGGCCCTTGGACTATCTAGGTTAACTAGCGGGCACTTGGACTATCTAGGTGAACTAGCGGGCACTTGGACTATCTAGATTAACTAGCGGGCCCTTGGACTATCTAGGTTTACTAGCGGGCACTTGGACTATCTAGGTTAACTAGCTGACCTTGGACTATGTAGGTTAACTAGTGGGCACTTGGACCATCTAGGTTAACTAGCTGACCTTGGACTATGTAGGTTAACTACTGGGCACATGGACTATCTAGGTTAACTAACAGGCACTAGGACTATCTAGGTTAACTAGCGGGCACTTGGACTATCTTGGTTACCTAGCAGGCACTTGGATTTTGAAGAATGCCTAGCGGGCACTTGGACTATCTAGGTTACCTAGCAGGCACGTGGACTATGCAGGTTATCTAGCGGACACTTGCACGATCTAGGTTAACTAGCGGGCCCTTGCACTATGTAGGTTAACTAGCGGGCCCTTGGACTATGTAGGTTAACTTGCGGGCACTTGGACTATCTAGGTAACCTAGCGGGCACTTGGACTATCGAGGTTAACTAGCGGGCACTTGCACAATGCAGGTTCCCTAGCGGGCACTTTGACTATGTAGGTTCCCTAGGGGGCACTTGGACTATATAGGTTCTCTATGGGCACTTGGACTATCTATGTTCACTAACGGGCACTTGGAATATATAGGTTCCCTATCGGGCACTTTGACTATGTAGGTTCCTCAGCGGGCACTTTGACAATGTAGGTCCCTATCGGGCATTGGACTATGTAGGTTAACTAGCAGGACCTTGGACTATGTAGGTTACCTAGCGGGCACTTGGACTATGTAGGTTAAATAGCGGACACGTGGACAATCTAGGTTACCTAGCGGGCACTTGAACTATGTACATACCCTAGCGGGCACTTGGACTATCTAGGTTATCTAGCGGGCAAATGGACTATGTACTTACCCTAGCCGGCACTTGGACTATCTAGGTTAACGAAAGGGCACTTGGACTATCTAGGTTACGTATCGGGCACTTGGATTATCTAGGTTAGCTAACAGGAACTTGGAATATCTAGGTTACCTAGCGGGTACTTGGACTATGTAGGTTACCTTGCGGGCACTTGTACTATCTAGGTTACCTAACGGGAACTTGGACTATGTAGGTTAACTAGCGGACACTTGGACGATCTAGGTTAACTAGCGGGCACTTGGAATATCTAGGTTAACTAGCGGGCCCTTGGACTATGTAGGTTAACTTGCGGGCACTTGGACTATCTAGGTAACCTAGCGGGCACTTGGACTATCGAGGTTAACTAGCGGGCACTTGCACAATGCAGGTTCCCTAGCGGGCACTTTGACTATGTAGGTTCCCTAGGGGGCACTTGGACTATATAGGTTCTCTATGGGCACTTGGACTATCTATGTTCACTAACGGGCACTTGGAATATATAGGTTCCCTATCGGGCACTTTGACTATGTAGGTTCCTCAGCGGGCACTTTGACAATGTAGGTCCCTATCGGGCATTGGACTATGTAGGTTAACTAGCAGGACCTTGGACTATGTAGGTTACCTAGCGGGCACTTGGACTATGTAGGTTAAATAGCGGACACGTGGACAATCTAGGTTACCTAGCGGGCACTTGAACTATGTACATACGCTAGCGGGCACTTGGACTATCTATATTAACTAGCGGCCCTTGGACTATCTAGGTTAACGAAAGGGCACTTGGACTATCTAGGTTACGTATCGGGCACTTGGATTATCTAGGTTAGCTAACAGGAACTTGGAATATCTAGGTTACCTAGCGGGTACTTGGACTATGTAGGTTACCTTGCGGGCACTTGTACTATCTAGGTTACCTAACGGGAACTTGGACTATGTAGGTTAACTAGCGGACACTTGGACGATCTAGGTTAACTAGCGGGCACTTGGAATATCTAGGTTAACTAGCGGGCCCTTGGACTATGTAGGTTAACTTGCGGGCACTTGGACTATCTAGGTAACCTAGCGGGCACTTGGACTATCGAGGTTAACTAGCGGGCACTTGCACAATGCAGGTTCCCTAGCGGGCACTTTGACTATGTAGGTTCCCTAGGGGGCACTTGGACTATATAGGTTCTCTATGGGCACTTGGACTATCTATGTTCACTAACGGGCACTTGGAATATATAGGTTCCCTATCGGGCACTTTGACTATGTAGGTTCCTCAGCGGGCACTTTGACAATGTAGGTCCCTATCGGGCATTGGACTATGTAGGTTAACTAGCAGGACCTTGGACTATGTAGGTTACCTAGCGGGCACTTGGACTATGTAGGTTAAATAGCGGACACGTGGACAATCTAGGTTACCTAGCGGGCACTTGAACTATGTACATACGCTAGCGGGCACTTGGACTATCTATATTAACTAGCGGCCCTTGGACTATCTAGGTTAACTAGCGGGCACTTGGACTATCTAGGTGAACTAGCGGGCACTTGGACTATCTAGATTAACTAGCGGGCCCTTGGACTATCTAGGTTTACTAGCGGGCACTTGGACTATCTAGGTTAACTAGCTGACCTTGGACTATGTAGGTTAACTAGTGGGCACTTGGACCATCTAGGTTAACTAGCTGACCTTGGACTATGTAGGTTAACTACTGGGCACATGGACTATCTAGGTTAACTAACAGGCACTAGGACTATCTAGGTTAACTAGCGGGCACTTGGACTATCTTGGTTACCTAGCAGGCACTTGGATTTTGAAGAATGCCTAGCGGGCACTTGGACTATCTAGGTTACCTAGCAGGCACGTGGACTATGCAGGTTATCTAGCGGACACTTGCACGATCTAGGTTAACTAGCGGGCCCTTGCACTATGTAGGTTAACTAGCGGGCCCTTGGACTATGTAGGTTAACTTGCGGGCACTTGGACTATCTAGGTAACCTAGCGGGCACTTGGACTATCGAGGTTAACTAGCGGGCACTTGCACAATGCAGGTTCCCTAGCGGGCACTTTGACTATGTAGGTTCCCTAGGGGGCACTTGGACTATATAGGTTCTCTATGGGCACTTGGACTATCTATGTTCACTAACGGGCACTTGGAATATATAGGTTCCCTATCGGGCACTTTGACTATGTAGGTTCCTCAGCGGGCACTTTGACAATGTAGGTCCCTATCGGGCATTGGACTATGTAGGTTAACTAGCAGGACCTTGGACTATGTAGGTTACCTAGCGGGCACTTGGACTATGTAGGTTAAATAGCGGACACGTGGACAATCTAGGTTACCTAGCGGGCACTTGAACTATGTACATACGCTAGCGGGCACTTGGACTATCTATATTAACTAGCGGCCCTTGGACTATCTAGGTTAACTAGCGGGCACTTGGACTATCTAGGTGAACTAGCGGGCACTTGGACTATCTAGATTAACTAGCGGGCCCTTGGACTATCTAGGTTTACTAGCGGGCACTTGGACTATCTAGGTTAACTAGCTGACCTTGGACTATGTAGGTTAACTTGCGGGCACTTGGACTATCTAGGTAACCTAGCGGGCACTTGGACTATCGAGGTTAACTAGCGGGCACTTGCACAATGCAGGTTCCCTAGCGGGCACTTTGACTATGTAGGTTCCCTAGGGGGCACTTGGACTATATAGGTTCTCTATGGGCACTTGGACTATCTATGTTCACTAACGGGCACTTGGAATATATAGGTTCCCTATCGGGCACTTTGACTATGTAGGTTCCTCAGCGGGCACTTTGACAATGTAGGTCCCTATCGGGCATTGGACTATGTAGGTTAACTAGCAGGACCTTGGACTATGTAGGTTACCTAGCGGGCACTTGGACTATGTAGGTTAAATAGCGGACACGTGGACAATCTAGGTTACCTAGCGGGCACTTGAACTATGTACATACCCTAGCGGGCACTTGGACTATCTAGGTTATCTAGCGGGCAAATGGACTATGTACTTACCCTAGCCGGCACTTGGACTATCTAGGTTAACGAAAGGGCACTTGGACTATCTAGGTTACGTATCGGGCACTTGGATTATCTAGGTTAGCTAACAGGAACTTGGAATATCTAGGTTACCTAGCGGGTACTTGGACTATGTAGGTTACCTTGCGGGCACTTGTACTATCTAGGTTACCTAACGGGAACTTGGACTATGTAGGTTAACTAGCGGACACTTGGACGATCTAGGTTAACTAGCGGGCACTTGGAATATCTAGGTTAACTAGCGGGCCCTTGGACTATGTAGGTTAACTTGCGGGCACTTGGACTATCTAGGTAACCTAGCGGGCACTTGGACTATCGAGGTTAACTAGCGGGCACTTGCACAATGCAGGTTCCCTAGCGGGCACTTTGACTATGTAGGTTCCCTAGGGGGCACTTGGACTATATAGGTTCTCTATGGGCACTTGGACTATCTATGTTCACTAACGGGCACTTGGAATATATAGGTTCCCTATCGGGCACTTTGACTATGTAGGTTCCTCAGCGGGCACTTTGACAATGTAGGTCCCTATCGGGCATTGGACTATGTAGGTTAACTAGCAGGACCTTGGACTATGTAGGTTACCTAGCGGGCACTTGGACTATGTAGGTTAAATAGCGGACACGTGGACAATCTAGGTTACCTAGCGGGCACTTGAACTATGTACATACGCTAGCGGGCACTTGGACTATCTATATTAACTAGCGGCCCTTGGACTATCTAGGTTAACGAAAGGGCACTTGGACTATCTAGGTTACGTATCGGGCACTTGGATTATCTAGGTTAGCTAACAGGAACTTGGAATATCTAGGTTACCTAGCGGGTACTTGGACTATGTAGGTTACCTTGCGGGCACTTGTACTATCTAGGTTACCTAACGGGAACTTGGACTATGTAGGTTAACTAGCGGACACTTGGACGATCTAGGTTAACTAGCGGGCACTTGGAATATCTAGGTTAACTAGCGGGCCCTTGGACTATGTAGGTTAACTTGCGGGCACTTGGACTATCTAGGTAACCTAGCGGGCACTTGGACTATCGAGGTTAACTAGCGGGCACTTGCACAATGCAGGTTCCCTAGCGGGCACTTTGACTATGTAGGTTCCCTAGGGGGCACTTGGACTATATAGGTTCTCTATGGGCACTTGGACTATCTATGTTCACTAACGGGCACTTGGAATATATAGGTTCCCTATCGGGCACTTTGACTATGTAGGTTCCTCAGCGGGCACTTTGACAATGTAGGTCCCTATCGGGCATTGGACTATGTAGGTTAACTAGCAGGACCTTGGACTATGTAGGTTACCTAGCGGGCACTTGGACTATGTAGGTTAAATAGCGGACACGTGGACAATCTAGGTTACCTAGCGGGCACTTGAACTATGTACATACGCTAGCGGGCACTTGGACTATCTATATTAACTAGCGGCCCTTGGACTATCTAGGTTAACTAGCGGGCACTTGGACTATCTAGGTGAACTAGCGGGCACTTGGACTATCTAGATTAACTAGCGGGCCCTTGGACTATCTAGGTTTACTAGCGGGCACTTGGACTATCTAGGTTAACTAGCTGACCTTGGACTATGTACGTCCCCTAGTGGGCACTTGGATTATCTAGGTTATAACGGGCACTTGGACTATGTGGGTTGCCTAGCGGGCACTTGGACTATGTAGGTTCCCTAGCGGGCATTTGGATTATGTAGGTTCCCTATCGGGCACTTGGACTATGTAGGTTAACTAGCGGGCACTTGGACTGTCTAGGTAACCTAGCGGGCACTTGGACTATCTAGGTTAACGAACGGGCACTTGGACAATGTAGGTAACCTAGCGGGCACTTGGACTGTCTAGGTTACCTAGCGGGCACTTTGACTATCTAGGTTAACGAAAGGGCACCTGGACTATCTAGGTTACGTATCGGGCACTTGGATTATCTAGGTTAGCTAACAGGAACTTGGAATATCTAGGTTACCTAGCGGGTACTTGGACTATGTAGGTTACCTTGCGGGCACTTGTACTATCTAGGTTACCTAACGGAAACTTGGACTATGTAGGTTAACTAGCGGACACTTGGACGATCTAGGTTAACTAGCGGGCACTTGGAATATCTAGGTTAACTAGCGGGCCCTTGGACTATGTAGGTTAACTTGCGGGCACTTGGACTATCTAGGTAACCTAGCGGGCACTTGGACTATCGAGGTTAACTAGCGGGCACTTGCACAATGCAGGTTCCCTAGCGGGCACTTTGACTATGTAGGTTCCCTAGGGGGCACTTGGACTATATAGGTTCTCTATGGGCACTTGGACTATCTATGTTCACTAACGGGCACTTGGAATATATAGGTTCCCTATCGGGCACTTTGACTATGTAGGTTCCTCAGCGGGCACTTTGACAATGTAGGTCCCTATCGGGCATTGGACTATGTAGGTTAACTAGCAGGACCTTGGACTATGTAGGTTACCTAGCGGGCACTTGGACTATGTAGGTTAAATAGCGGACACGTGGACAATCTAGGTTACCTAGCGGGCACTTGAACTATGTACATACGCTAGCGGGCACTTGGACTATCTATATTAACTAGCGGCCCTTGGACTATCTAGGTTAACGAAAGGGCACTTGGACTATCTAGGTTACGTATCGGGCACTTGGATTATCTAGGTTAGCTAACAGGAACTTGGAATATCTAGGTTACCTAGCGGGCCCTTGGACTATGTAGGTTAACTAGCTGACCTTACACTATTTAGGTTAACTAGCGGGCACTTGGACTATCTAGGTTTACGAACGGGCACTTGGACTATGGAGGTTACCTAGCGGGCACTTGGACTATCTAGGTTAGCTAAGGGGTACTTGGATTATCTAGGTGACCTAGCGGGCACTTGGACTATGTAAGTTACCTAGCGGGCACTTGGACTAACTAGGTTACCTAGCGGGCACTTGGACTATGTAGGTTAGCTAGCGGGCACTTGGACTATCTAGGTTACCGAACGGGCATTTGGACTATGTAGGTAACCTAGCGTGAACTTGGACAGTCTAGGTTACCTAGCGGGCACTTGGACTTCTAGGTTAACGAACGGGCACTTGGACTATGTATGCTGCATAGCGGGCAATTGGACTATCTAGATTAGGTAACGGGCATTGGACTATCTAGGTTACCTAGCGGGCACTTGGACTATGTAGGTTACCTTGCAGGCACTTATAATATCTAGGTTACCTAACGGGAACTTGGACTATGTAGGTTAACTAGCGGACACTTGGAATATCTAGGTTAACTAGCTGACCTTGGACTATGTAGGTTAACTAGCGGGCACTTGGACTATCTAGGTTAACTAACGGGCACTTGGAATATATAGGTTCCCTATCGGGCACTTGGACTATGTAGGTTCCTCAGCGGGCACTTGGACTATGTAGGTTACCTATCGGGCATTGGACTATGTAGGTTAACTAGCAGGCCCTTGGACTATCTAGGTTACCTAGCGGGCACTTGGACTATGTAGGTTAACTAGCGGACACTTGGACAATCTAGGTTACCTAGCGGGCACTTGAACTATGTACATACCCTAGGGGCACTTGGACTATCTGGTTACCTAGCAGGCACATGGACTATGTACGTCCCCTAGCGGGCACTTGGACTGTCTAGGTTACCTAGCAGGCACTTGGCCTATCTAGGTTAACGAACGGGCACTTGGACTATGTAGGTTAACTAGCGGACACTTCGACTATCTAGGTTCGCTAACGGGCAATTGGACTATCTAGGTTACCTAGCGGGCACTTGGACTATCTACGTACCCTGGCGGGCATTTGGACTATCTAGGTTAACTAGAGGGCCCTTGGACTATCTAGGTTACCTAGCAGGCACTTGGATTATGAAGGATCCCTAGCGGGCACTTGGACAATCTAGTTTAACTATCGGGCACTTGGACTATATAGGTTAGGTAACGGGCACTTGCACTATCTAGGTTACCTAGCTGGAACATGGACAATGTAAGTAACCTAGCGGGCACATGGACTATCAAGGTTACTTAACGGGCACTTTGACTATCTAGGTTACATAGCGGGCACTTGGACTATGTAGGTTAACTAGCGAGCACTTGGACTCTAGGTTACCTAGCGGGCACTTGGACTATCTAGGTTACCTAGCGGGCCCTAGGACTATGTAGGTTTCCTAGCGGGCACTTGGACTATCTAGGTTAACGAACGGGCACTTGGACTATGTAGGTAACCTAGAGGGCACTTGGACTATGTAGGTTAACTAGAAGGCACTTGGACTATCTAGGTTACCTAGCGGGCCCTTGGACTATGTAGTTTCCCTAGCGGGCATTTGGATTATTTAGGTTTCCTAGTGGGCACTTGGACTATGTAGGTTACCTAGCGGGCACTTGGAATATGTAGGTTAACTAGAAGGCACTTGGACTATCAAGGTTACCCAGCGGGCCCTTGGACTATGTAGGTTACCAGCGGGCACTTGGACTATCTAGGTTAACGAAAGTGAACTTGGACTATGTAGGTAACCTAGCGGTTACTTGGACTGTCTAGGTTACCTAGCAGGCACTTGGCCTATCTAGGTTAACGAACGGGCACTTGGATTATGTAGGTTAACTAGCGAACACTTCTATTATCTAGGTTAGCTAACGGGAAATTGGACTATCTAGGTTACCTAGCGGGCACTTGGACTATGTAGGTTCCCTAGCGGGCACTTGGACAATTTAGGTTACCTAGCAGGCACATTGACTATCTAGGTTAACTAACGGGCACTTGGACTATGTAGGTTGCCTAGTGAGCACTTGGACGATGTAGGTTCCTTAGCGGGCACTTGGACTATGTAAATTCCCTATCGGGTACTTGGACTGTCTAGGTTAACTAGTGGGCAATTGGACTGTCTAGGTTAACTAGTGGGCATTTGGACAATGTAGTTTACCTAGCAGGCACTTGGACTATGTAGGTTAACTACCGGGCACTTGGACTATCTAGGTTACCTAGAGGGCACTTGAACTATGTACGTTCCCTAGCGGGCACTTGGGCTATCTACGTTACCTAGCGGGCACTTGGACTATGTAGGTTAACGAACGGGCATGTGGACTATGTAGGTAACCTAATGGTCACTTGGACTGTCTAGGTTACCTAGCGGGGACTTGGACTATGTAGGTTAACTAGTGGGCACTTGGACTATGTAGGATCCCTATGGGACACTTGCATGATCTAGGTTAACTAGCGGGCCCTTGCACTATGTAGGTTAACTAGCGGGCCCATGGATTATGTAGGTTTACGAGCAGGCACTTGGACTATCTAGGTTAACTAGCAGGCACTTGGAGTATGTAGTTTCCCTAGCGGGCATTTGGACTATTTATGTTACCATCGGGAACTTGGACTATGTAGGTTACCTAGCGGCACTTGGACTATGTAGGTTCCCTAGCTGGCATTTGGATTATGTAGGTTCCCTATCGGGCACTTGGATTATGTAGGTTCCCTATCGGGCACGTGGACTATGTAGGTTAACTAGCGGGCACTTGAACTATGTAGGTAACCTAGCAGGCACTTGCACGGTCTAGGTTACCTAGCGGGCACTTTGACCATCTAGGTTAACGAAAGGGCACTTGGACTATGTAGGTTACCTAGCGGGCACTTGGATTATCTAGGTTAGCTAACAGAAACTTGGAATACCTAGGTTACCTAGCGGGCACTTGGACTATGTAGGTTACCTTGCGGGCACTTGTACTATCTAGGTTACCTAACGGGAACTTGGACTCTGTAGGTTAACTAGCGGACACTTGGACGATCCAGGTTAACTGGTGGCCACTTGGAATATCTAGGTTAACTAGCGGGCCCTTGGACTATGTATGTTAACTAGCGGGAACTTGGACTATCTAGGTTAACTATCGGGCACATGGACTATGTAGGTTAACTAGCGGACACTTGGACTCTCTAGGTTACCTAGCGGGCACTTGAACTATGTACATACCCTACCGGACACTTGGACTCTCTAGGTTACCTAGCGGGCACTTGGACTATGTACGTACCCTAGCGGGCAATTGGACTATCTAGATTAACTAGAGGGACCTTGGACTATGTAGGTTAACTAGCGGGCACTTGGATTAGCTAGGTTAACCAGCGGGCACTTGGACTATCTAGATTAACTAGCTGTCACTTAGACCATCTAGACTAACTACCGGGCCCTTGGTCAATCTAGGTTTACTAGCGGGCACTTGGACTATCTAGGTTAACTAGCGGGCACTTGGACCATGTAGTTTCCCTAGCGGGCATTTGGATTACTTAGGTTACCTAGTCGGCACTTGGACTATGTAGGTTACCTAGCGGCCACTTGGACTATGTAGGTTACCTTGGAGGTACTTGGACTATCAAGGTTACCTAGCGGGCCCTTGGACTATGTAGGTTACCACGGGCACTTGGACTATCTAGGTTAACGAACGTGCACTTGGACTATGTATGTAACTTAGCGGGCACTTGGACTGTCTAGGTTACCTAGCGGGCACATGGCCTATCTAGGTTAACGAACGGGCACTTGGACTATGTAGGTTAACTAGCGGACACTTCGACTATCTAGATTAGCTAACGGGCAATTGGATTATCTAGGTTACCTAGCGGGCACTTGGACTATGTAGGTTCCCTAGCGGGCACTTGGACTATGTAGGTTCCCAATCGGGTACTTGGACTGTCTAGGTTAACTAGCGGGCAATTGGACTGTCTAGGTTACCTAGTGGGCATTTGGACTATGTAGTTTACCTAGCAGGCACTTGGACTATGTAGGTTAACTAGCGGGTACTTGGACTATCTAGGTTACCTAGAGGGCTCTTGAACTATGTAAGTTCCCTAGCGGGCACTTGGGCTATCTATGTTACCTAGCGGGCAATTGGACTATGTAGGTTAATGAACGGGTACTTGGACTATGTAGGTAACCTAGCGGGCACTTGGACTGTCTAGGTTACCTAGCAGGCACTTGGAGTATGTAGGTTAACTAGCGGGCACTTGGACTATGTAGGTTAACTAGCAGACACTTCGACTATCTAGGTTAGCTAACGGGCAATTGGACTATCTAGGTTACCTAGCGGGCACTTGGACTATGTAGGTTCCCTAGCGGGCACTTGGACAATTTAGGTTACCTAGCAGGCACTTTGATTATCTACGTTAACTAACGGGCACTTGGACTATGTAGGTTGCTTAGCGAGCACTTGGACTATGTAGGTTCCCTAGCGGGCACTTGGACTATGTAGGTTCCCAATCGGGCACTTGGACTATGTAGGTTAACTAGCGGACACTTGCACGATCTAGGTTAACTAGCGGGCCCTTGCACTATGTAGGTTAACTAGCGGGCACTTGGTCTATGTACGTCCCCTAGCGGGCACTTGGACTGTCTAGGTTACCTAGCGGGCACTTTGACTATCTAGGTTAACGAAAGGGCACTTGGACTATGTAGGTTACCTATCGGGCACTTGGACTATGTACGTCCCCTAGTGGGCACTTGGATTATCTAGGTTAACTAACGGGCACTTGGACTATGTGGGTTGCCTAGCGGGCACTTGGACTATGTAGGTTCCCTAGCGGGCATTTGGATTATTTAGGTTCCCTATCGGGCACTTGGACTATGTAGGTTAACTAGCGGGCACTTGGACTGTCTAGGTAACCTAGCGGGCACTTGTACTATCTAGGTTAACGAACGGGCACTTGGACTATGTAGGTAACCTAGCGGGCACTTGGACTGTCTAGGTTACCTAGCGGGCACTTTGACTATCTAGGTTAACGAAAGGGCACTTGGACTATGTAGGTTACCTATCGGGCACTTGGACTATGTACGTCCCCTAGTGGGCACTTGGATTATCTAGGTTAACTAACGGGCACTTGGACTATGTGGGTTGCCTAGCGGGCACTTGGACTATGTAGGTTCCCTAGCGGGCATTTGGATTATTTAGGTTCCCTATCGGGCACTTGGACTATGTAGGTTAACTAGCGGGCACTTGGACTGTCTAGGTAACCTAGCGGGCACTTGGACTATCTAGGTTAACGAACGGGCACTTGGACTATGTAGGTAACCTAGCGGGCACTTGGACTGTCTAGGTTACCTAGCGGGCACTTTGACTATCTAGGTTAACGAAAGGGCACTTGGACTATGTAGGTTACCTATCGGGCACTTGGATTATCTAGGTTAGCTAACAGGAACTTGGAATATCTAGGTTACCTAGCGGGTACTTGGACTATGTAGGTTACCTTGCGGGCACTTGTACTATCTAGGTTACCTAACGGGAACTTGGACTATGTATGTTAACTAGCGGACACTTGGACGATCTAGGTTAACTAGCGGGCACTTGGAATATCTAGGATAACTAGCGGGCCCATGGACTATGTAGGTTAACTAGCGGGAACTTGGAATATCTAGGTTAACTAGCGGGTTCTTGGACTATGTAAGTTAACTAGCGGGCACTTGGACTATCTAGGTTAACTAGCTGACCTTGGACTATGTAGGTTAACTAGCGGGCACTTGGACCATCTAGGTTAACTAGCTGACCTTGGACTATGTAGGTTAACTAGTGGGCACATGGACTATCTAGGTTAATTAACGGGCACTAGGACTATCTAGGTTAACTAGCGGGCACTTGGACTATCTTGGTTACCTAGCAGGCACTTGGATTTTGAAGGATGCCTAGCGGGCACTTGGACTATCTAGGTTACCTAGCAGTCACGTGGACTATGCAGGTTATCTAGCGGGCACTTGGACAATTTAGGTTACCTAGCAGGCACTTTGACTATCTAGGTTAACTAACGGGCACTTGGACTATGTAGGTAGCCAAGCGAACACTTGGACTATCTAGGTTAACTAGCGGGCACTTGCATAATGCAGGTTCCCTAGCGGGCACTTTGATTATGTAGATTCCCTAGGGGGCACTTGGACTATATAGGTTCCCTATGGGCACTTGGACTACGTAGGTTAACTAGCGGATACTTGGATTATCTAGGTTACCTAGAGGGCACTTGGACTATGTAGGTTCCCTAGCGGGCACTTGGGCTATCTACGTTACCTAGCGGGCACTTGGACTATGTAGGTTAATAAACGGGTACTTGGACTATGTAGGTAACCTAGCGGGCACTTGGACTGTCTAGGTTACCTAGCAGGCACTTGGCCTATCTAGTTTAACGAACGGGCACTTGGACTATGTAGGTTAACTAGCAGACACTTCGACTATCTAGGTTAGCTAACGGGCAATTGGACTATCTAGGTTACCTAGCGGGCACTTGGACTATGTAGGTTCCCTAGCGGGTACTTGGACAATTTAGGTTACCTAGCAGGCACTTTGACTATCTAGGTTAACTAACGGGCACTTGGACTATGTAGGTTGCCTAGTGAGCACTTGGACTATGTAGGTTCCCTAGCGGGCACTTGGACTATGTAGGTTCCCAATCGGGTACTTGGACTGTCTAGGTTATCTAGCGGGCAATTGGACTGTCTAGGTTACCTAGTGGGCATTTGGACTATGTAGTTTACCTAGCAGGCACTTGGACTATGTAGGTTAACTAGCGGGTACTTGGACTATCTAGGTTACCTAGAGGGCTCTTGAACTATGTAAGTTCCCTAGCGGGCACTTGGGCTATCTATGTTACCTAGCGGGCAATTGGACTATGTAGGTTAACGAACGGGCATGTGGACTATGCAGGTAACCTAATGGTCACTTGGACTGTCTAGGTTACCTAGCGGGAACTTGGAGTATGTAGGTTAACTAGCGGGCACTTGGACTATGTAGGATCCCTATTGGACATTTTTACTACTTAAGTTAACTAGCGGGCACTTGGACTATCTAGGTTACCTAGCAGTCACGTGGACTATGCAGGTTATCTAGCGGGCACTTGGACAATTTAGGTTACCTAGCAGGCACTTTGACTATCTAGGTTAACTAACGGGCACTTGGACTATGTAGGTAGCCAAGCGAACACTTGGACTATGTAGGTTCCCTAGCGGGCACTTGGACTATGTAGGTTCCCTATCGGTTACTTGGACTGTCTAGGTTACCTAGTGGGCACTTGGACTATGTAGTTTACCTAGCAGGCACTTGGACTACGTTGGTTAACTAGCGGGCACTTGGACTATCTAGGTTACCTAGAGGGCACTTGGACTATGTAGGTTCCCTAGCGGGCACTTGGGCTATCTACGTTACCTAGCGGGCACTTGGACTATGTAGGTTAATGAACGGGTACTTGGACTATGTAGGTAACCTAGCGGGCACTTGGACTGTCTAGGTTACCTAGCAGGCACTTGGCCTATCTAGTTTAACGAACGGGCACTTGGACTATGTAGGTTAACTAGCAGACACTTCGACTATCTAGGTTAGCTAACGGGCAATTGGACTATCTAGGTTACCTAGCGGGCACTTGGACTATGTAGGTTCCCTAGCGGGTACTTGGACATTTTAGGTTACCTAGCAGGCACTTTGACTATCTAGGTTAACTAACGGGCACTTGGACTATGTAGGTTGCCTAGTGAGCACTTGGACTATGTAGGTTCCCTAGCGGGCACTTGGACTATGTAGGTTCCCAATCGGGTACTTGGACTGTCTAGGTTAACTAGCGGGCCCTTGCACTATGTAGGTTAACTAGCGGGCACTTGGTCTATGTACGTCCCCTAGTGGGCACTTGGACTATCTAGGTTAACTAACGGGCACTAGGACTATCTAGGTTAACTAGCGGGCACTTGGACTATCTAGGTTATCTAGTGGGCACTTGGACTATCTAGTTCAACTAGCGTGCACTTGTCCTATGTAGGTTAACTAGCGGGCACTTGGACTATCTAGGTTAACTAACGGACCTTGTACTATGTAGGTTAACTAGCGGGCACTTGGTCTATGTACGTCCCCTAGTGGGCACTTGGAATATCTAGGTTAACTAACGGGCACTAGGACTATCTAGGTTAACTAGCGGGCACTTGGACTATCTAGGTTACCTAGCAGGCACTTGGATTATGAAGGATGCCTCGTGGTCCTTGGACTATCTAAGTTACCTAGCAGGCACGTGGACTATGTAGGTTAACTAGCGGACACTTGCACGATCTAGGTTAACTAGCGGGCCCTTGGACTATGTACGTTAACTAGCGGGCCCATGGATTATGTAGGTTTACTTGCAGGCACTTGGACTATCTAGGTTAACTAGCAGGCACTTGGACTATGTAGTTTCCCTAGCGGGCATTTGGACTATTTAGGTTACCATCGGGGACTTGGACTATGTAGGTTACCTAGCGGGCACTTGGACTATGTACGTCCCCTAGTGGGCACTTGGATTATCTAGGTTAACTAACGGGCACTTGGACTATGTGGGTTGCCTAGCGGGCACTTGGACTATGTAGGTTCCCTAGCGGGCATTTGGATTATTTAGGTTCCCTATCGGGCACTTGGACTATGTAGGTAACCTAGCGGGCACTTGGACTGTCTAGGTTACCTAGCGGGCACTTTGACTATCTAGGTTAACGAAAGGGCACTTGGACTATGTAGGTTACCTATCGGGCACTTGGATTATCTAGGTTAGCTAACAGGAACTTGGAATATCTAGGTTACCTAGCGGGTACTTGGACTATGTAGGTTACCTTGCGGGCACTTGTACTATTTAGGTTACCTAACGGGAACTTAGACTATGTATGTTAACTAGCGGACACTTGGACGATCTAGGTTAACTAGCGGGCACTTGGAATATCTAGGATAACTAGCGGGCCCATGGACTATGTAGGTTAACTAGCGGGAACTTGGAATATCTAGGTTAACTAGCGGGTTCTTGGACTATGTAAGTTAACTAGCGGGCACTTGGACTATCTAGGTTAACTAGCTGACCTTGGACTATGTAGGTTAACTAGCGGGCACTTGGACCATCTAGGTTAACTAGCTGACCTTGGACTATGTAGGTTAACTAGTGGGCACATGGACTATCTAGGTTAATTAACGGGGACTAGGACTATCTAGGTTAACTAGCGGGCACTTGGACTATCTTGGTTACCTAGCAGGCACTTGGATTTTGAAGGATGCCTAGCGGGCACTTGGACTATCTAGGTTACCTAGCAGTCACGTGGACTATGCAGGTTATCTAGCGGGCACTTGGACAATTTAGGTTACCTAGCAGGCACTTTGACTATCTAGGTTAACTAACGGGCACTTGGACTATGTAGGTAGCCAAGCGAACACTTGGACTATGTAGGTTCCCTAGCGGGCACTTGGACTATGTAGGTTCCCTATCGGGTACTTGGACTGTCTAGGTTACCTAGTGGGCACTTGGACTATGTAGTTTACCTAGCAGGCACTTGGACTATCTATGTTCCCTAACGGGCACTTGGAATATATAGGTGCCCTATCGGGCACTTGGACTATGTAGGTTCCTCAGCGGGCACTTGGACTATGTAGGTTCCCTATCGGGCATTGGACTATGTAGGTTAACTAGCAGGACCTTGGACTATCTAGGTTACCTAGCGGGCACTTGGACTATATAGGTTAACGAGCGGACACTTGGACAATCTAGGTTACCTAGCGGGCACTTGAACTATGTACATACCCTAGCGGGCACTTGGACTATCTACGTTATATAGCGGGCACTTGGACTATGTACGTACCCTAGCGGGCACTTGGACTATCTATATTAACTAGCGGGCCCTTGGACTATCTACGTTAACTAGCGGGCACTTGGACTATCTAGGTTAACTAGCGGGCACTTGGACTATCTAGGTTTACTAGCGGGCACTTGGACTATCTAGGTTAACTAGCGAGCACTTGGACTATGTAGTTTCCCTAGCGGGCATTTGGATTACTTAGGTTACCTAGTGAGCACTTGGATTATGTAGTTTACCTAGCGGGCACTTGGACTATGTAGGTTAACTAGAAGGCACTTGGAATATCAAGGTTACCTAGCGGGCCCTTGTACTATGTAGGTTACCAGCGGGCACATGGACTATCTAGGTTAACGAACGTGCACTTGGACTATGTAGGTAACCTAGCGGGCACTTGGACTGTCTAGGTAACCTAGCGGGCACTTGGCCTATCTAGGTTAATGAACGGACACTTGGACTATGTAGGTTAACTAGCGGACACTTCGACTATCTAGGTTAGCTCACCGGCAATTGGACTATCTAGGTTACCTAGCAGGCACTTGGACTATGTAGGTTCCCTAGAGGGGACTTGGACTATTTAGGTTACCTAGCAGGCACTTTGACTATCTAGGTTAACTAACGGGCACTTGGACTATGTAGGTTGCCTAGCGAGCACTTGGACTATGTAGGTTCCCTAGCGGGCACTTGGACTATGTAGGTTCCCTCTCGGGTACTTGGACTGTCTAGGTTAACTAGCGGGCAATTGGACTGTCTAGGTTACCTAGGGGGCACTTGGAGTATGTAGTTTACCTAGCAGGCACATGGACTATGTAGGTTAACTAGCGGGCACTTGGATTATCTAGGTTACCTAGAGGGCACTTGTACTATGTACGTTTCCTAGCGGGCACTTGGGCTATCTACGTTACCTAGCATGCATTTGGACTATGTAGGTTAACGAACGGGCACTTGGACTATGTAGGTAACCTAATGGTCACTTGGACTGTCTAGGTTACCTAGCGGGGACTTGGACTATGTAGGTTAACTAGCGGGCACTTGGACTATGTAGGATCCCTATCGGACCTTTGTACTACTTAGGTTAACTAGCGGGCACTTTGACTATCTGTGTTAACTAGCGGGCACTTGGACTATCTAGGTTAACTAACGGACCTTGGATTATGTAGGTTAACTAGCAGGCCCTTGGACTATGTACATCCCCTAGTGGGCACTTGGAGTATCTAGGTTAACTAGCGGGCACTTGGACTATCTAGGTTACCTAGCAGGCACTTAGATTATGAAGGATCCCTAGCAGGCACTTGGACTATCTGGGTTACATAGTGGGCACGTGGACTATGTAGGTTAACTAGCGGACACTTGCACGATCTAGGTTAACTAGCGGGCCATTGCACTATGTAGGTTAACTAGCGGGCCCATGGATTATGTAGGTTTACTAGCAGGCACTTGGACTATCTAGGTTAACTAGCAGGCACTTGGACTATGTAGTGTCCCGGCGGGCATTTGGACTATTTAGGTTACCATCGGGAACTTGGACTATGTAGGTTACCTAGCGGGCACTTGGACTATGTACGTCCCCTAGTGGGCACTTGGACTATCTAGGTTAACTAACGGGCACTTGGACTATGTAGGTTGCCTAGCGGGCACTTGGACTATGTAGGTTCCCTAGCGGGCACTTGGATTATGTAGGTTCCCTATTGGGCACTTGGATTATGTAGGTTCCCTATCAGGCACTTGGACTATGTAGGTTAACTAGCGGGCACTTGGACTGTCTACGTAACCTAGCGGGCACTTGGACTAGCTAGGTTAACGAACGGCTAATTGGACTATGTAGGTAACCTAGCGGGCACTTGACTGTCTAGGTTACATAGCGGGCACTTTGACTATCTAGGTTAACCAACGGGCACTTGGACTATGTAGGTTAACTAGCGGGCACTTGGACTATGTAGGATCCCTATCGGACATTTGGACTACTTAGGTTACCTAGTGGGCACTTGGACTATCTAGGTTAACTAGCGGGCACTAGGACTATCTAGGTCAACTAACGGACCTTGGACTATGTAGGTTAACTAGCCGGCACTTGGACTATGTACATCCCCTAGTGGGCACTTGGACTATCTAGGTTAACTAGCGGGCACTTGGACTATCTAGGTTACCTAGCAGGCACATGGACTATGTAGGCTAACTAGTGGACACTTGCACGATCTAGGTTAACTAGCGGGCCCTTGCACTATGTAGGTTAACTAGCGGGCACTTGGTCTATGTACGTCCCCTAGTGGGCATTTGGACTATCTAGGTTAACTAACGGGCACTAGGACTATCTAGGTTAACTAGCGGGCACTTGGACTATCTAGGTTACCTAGCAGGCACTTGGATTATGAAGGATGCCTAGTGGTCACTTGGACTATCTAGGTTACCTAGCAGGCACGTGGACTATGTAGGTTAACTAGCGGACACTTGCACGATCTAGGTTAACTAGCGGGCCCTTGGACTATGTACGTTAACTAGCGGGCCCATGGATTATGTAGGTTTACTTGCAGGCACTTGGACGATGTAGTTTCCCTAGCGGGCATTTGGACTATTTAGGTTACCATCGGGAACTTGGACTATGTTGGTTACCTAGCGGGCACTAGGATTATGTACGTCCCCTAGTGGGCACTTGGACTATCTAGGTTAACTAACGGGCACTGGGACTATGTGGGTTGCCTAGCGGGCACTTGGACTATGTAGGTTCCCTAGCGGGCATTTGGATTATGTAGGTTCCCTATCGGGCACTTGGACTATGTAGGTTAACTAGCGGGCAGTGGATTGTCTAGGTAACCTAGAGGGCACTTGGACTATCTAGGTTAACGAACGGGCACTTGGACTATGTAGGTAACCTAGCGGGCACTTGGACTGTCTAGGTTACCTAGCGGGCACTTTGACTATCTAGGTTAACGAAAGGGCACTTGGACTATGTAGGTTACCTATCGGGCACTTGGATTATCTAGGTTAGCTAAGAGGAACTTGGAATATCTAGGTTACCTAGCGGGTACTTGGACTATGTAGGTTACCTTGCGGGCACTTGTACTATCTAGGTTACCTAATGGGAACTTGGACTATGTAGGTTAACTAGCGGACACTTGGACGATCTAGGTTAACTAGCGGGCACTTGGAATATCTAGGTTAACTAGCGGGCCCTTGGACTATGTAGGTTAACTAGCGGGAACTTGGAATATCTAGGTTAACTAGCGGGTTCTTGGACTACGTAAGTTAACTAGCGGGCACTTGGACTATCTAGGTTAACTAGCTGACCTTGGACTATGTAGGTTAACTAGCGGGCACTTGGACCATCTAGGTTAACTAGCTGACCTTGGACTATGTAGGTTAACTAGTGGGCACATGGACTATCTAGGTTAATTAACGGGCACTAGGACTATCTAGGTTAACTAGCGGGCACTTGGACTATCTTGGTTACCTAGCAGGCACTTGGATTTTGAAGGATGCCTAGCGGGCACTTGGACTATCTAGGTTACCTAGCAGGCACGTGGACAATGCAGGTTATCTAGCGGACACTTGCACGATCTAGGTTAACTAGCGGGCCCTTGCACTATGTAGGTTAACTAGCGGGAACTTGGATTACGTAGGTTCCCTATCGGGCACTTGGATTATGTAGGTTTCCTATCGGGCACTTGGACTATGTAGGTTAACTAGCGGGCACTTGGACTGTCTAGGTAACCTAGCGGGCACTTGGACTATCTAGGTTAACTAGCGGGCACTTGCATAATGCAGGTTCCCTAGCGGGCACTTTGACTATGTAGGTTCCCTAGGGGGCACTTGGACTGTATAGGTTCCCTATGGGCACTTGGACTATCTATGTTCCCTAACGGGCACTTGGAATATATAGGTGCCCTATCGGGCACTTGGACTATGTAGGTTCCTCAGCGGGCACGTGGACTATGTAAGTACCCTATCGGGCATTGGACTATGTAGGTTAACTAGCAGGACCTTGGACTATCTAGGTTACCTAGCGGGCACTTGGACGATGTAGGTTAACTAGCGGACACTTGGACAATCTAGGTTACCTAGCAGGCACTTGAACTATGTAAGTACCCTAGCGGGCACTTGGACTATCTAGGTTATCTAGCGGGCACTTGGACTATGTACGTACCCTAGCGGGCACTTGGACTATCTATATTAACTAGCGGGCCCTTGGACTATCTAGGTTAACTAGCGGGCACTTGGACTATCTAGGTTAACTAGCGGGCACTTGGACTATCTAGGTCAACTAGCGGGCCCTTGTCCTATGTAGGTTAACTAGCGGGCACTTGGACTATCTAGGTTAACCAACGGACCTTGTACTATGTAGGTTAACTAGCGGGCACTTGGTCTATGTACGTCCCCTAGTGGGCACTTGGACTATCTAAGTTAACTAACGGGCACTAGGACTATCTAGGTTAACTAGCGGGCACTTGGACTATCTAGGTTACCTAGCAGGCACTTGGATTATGAAGGATGCCTAGTGGTCACTTGGACTATCTAGGTTACCTAGCAGGCACGTGGACTATGTAGGTTAACTAGCGGACACTTGCACGATCTAGGTTAACTAGCGGGCCCTTGGACTATGTACGTTAACTAGCGGGCCCATGGATTATGTAGGTTTACTTGCAGGCACTTGGACGATGTAGTTTCCCTAGCGGGCATTTGGACTATTTAGGTTACCATCGGGAACTTGGACTATGTTGGTTACCTAGCGGGCACTAGGATTATGTACGTCCCCTAGTGGGCACTTGGACTATCTAGGTTAACTAACGGGCACTGGGACTATGTGGGTTGCCTAGCGGGCACTTGGACTATGTAGGTTCCCTAGCGGGCATTTGGATTATGTAGGTTCCCTATCGGGCACTTGGACTATGTAGGTTAACTAGCGGGCAGTGGATTGTCTAGGTAACCTAGAGGGCACTTGGACTATCTAGGTTAACGAACGGGCACTTGGACTATGTAGGTAACCTAGCGGGCACTTGGACTGTCTAGGTTACCTAGCGGGCACTTTGACTATCTAGGTTAACGAAAGGGCACTTGGACTATGTAGGTTACCTATCGGGCACTTGGATTATCTAGGTTAGCTAAGAGGAACTTGGAATATCTAGGTTACCTAGCGGGTACTTGGACTATGTAGGTTACCTTGCGGGCACTTGTACTATCTAGGTTACCTAATGGGAACTTGGACTATGTAGGTTAACTAGCGGACACTTGGACGATCTAGGTTAACTAGCGGGCACTTGGAATATCTAGGTTAACTAGCGGGCCCTTGGACTATGTAGGTTAACTAGCGGGAACTTGGAATATCTAGGTTAACTAGCGGGTTCTTGGACTACGTAAGTTAACTAGCGGGCACTTGGACTATCTAGGTTAACTAGCTGACCTTGGACTATGTAGGTTAACTAGCGGGCACTTGGACCATCTAGGTTAACTAGCTGACCTTGGACTATGTAGGTTAACTAGTGGGCACATGGACTATCTAGGTTAATTAACGGGCACTAGGACTATCTAGGTTAACTAGCGGGCACTTGGACTATCTTGGTTACCTAGCAGGCACTTGGATTTTGAAGGATGCCTAGCGGGCACTTGGACTATCTAGGTTACCTAGCAGGCACGTGGACAATGCAGGTTATCTAGCGGACACTTGCACGATCTAGGTTAACTAGCGGGCCCTTGCACTATGTAGGTTAACTAGCGGGAACTTGGATTACGTAGGTTCCCTATCGGGCACTTGGATTATGTAGGTTTCCTATCGGGCACTTGGACTATGTAGGTTAACTAGCGGGCACTTGGACTGTCTAGGTAACCTAGCGGGCACTTGGACTATCTAGGTTAACTAGCGGGCACTTGCATAATGCAGGTTCCCTAGCGGGCACTTTGACTATGTAGGTTCCCTAGGGGGCACTTGGACTATATAGGTTCCCTATGGGCACTTGGACTATCTATGTTCCCTAACGGGCACTTGGAATATATAGGTGCCCTATCGGGCACTTGGACTATGTAGGTTCCTCAGCGGGCACGTGGACTATGTAAGTACCCTATCGGGCATTGGACTATGTAGGTTAACTAGCAGGACCTTGGACTATCTAGGTTACCTAGCGGGCACTTGGACGATGTAGGTTAACTAGCGGACACTTGGACAATCTAGGTTACCTAGCAGGCACTTGAACTATGTAAGTACCCTAGCGGGCACTTGGACTATCTAGGTTATCTAGCGGGCACTTGGACTATGTACGTACCCTAGCGGGCACTTGGACTATCTATATTAACTAGCGGGCCCTTGGACTATCTAGGTTAACTAGCGGGCACTTGGACTATCTAGGTTAACTAGCGGGCACTTGGACTATCTAGGTCAACTAGCGGGCCCTTGTCCTATGTAGGTTAACTAGCGGGCACTTGGACTATCTAGGTTAACCAACGGACCTTGTACTATGTAGGTTAACTAGCGGGCACTTGGTCTATGTACGTCCCCTAGTGGGCACTTGGACTATCTAAGTTAACTAACGGGCACTAGGACTATCTAGGTTAACTAGCGGGCACTTGGACTATCTAGGTTACCTAGCAGGCACTTGGATTATGAAGGATGCCTAGTGGTCACTTGGACTATCTAGGTTACCTAGCAGGCACGTGGACTATGTAGGTTAACTAGCGGACACTTGCACGATCTAGGTTAACTAGCGGGCCCTTGGACTATGTACGTTAACTAGCGGGCCCATGGATTATGTAGGTTTACTTGCAGGCACTTGGACGATGTAGTTTCCCTAGCGGGCATTTGGACTATTTAGGTTACCATCGGGAACTTGGACTATGTAGGTTACCTAGCGGGCACTAGGACTATGTACGTCCCCTAGTGGGCACTTGGATTATCTAGGTTATAACGGGCACTTGGACTATGTGGGTTGCCTAGCGGGCACTTGGACTATGTAGGTTCCCTAGCGGGCATTTGGATTATGTAGGTTCCCTATCGGGCACTTGGACTATGTAGGTTAACTAGCGGGCAGTGGACTGTCTAGGTAACCTAGCGGGCACTTGGACTATCTAGGTTAACGAACGGGCACTTGGACTATGTAGGTAACCTAGCGGGCACTTGGACTGTCTAGGTTACCTAGCCGGCACTTTGACTATCTAGGTTAACGAAAGGGCACTTGAACTATGTAGGTTACCTATCGGGCACTTGGATTATCTAGGTTAGCTAACAGGAACTTGGAATATCTAGGTTACCTAGCGGGTACTTGGACGATGTAGGTTACCTTGCGGGCACTTGTAATATCTAGGTTACCTAACGGGAACTTGGACTATGTAGGTTAACTAGCGGACACTTGGACGATCTAGGTTAACTAGCGGGCACTTGGAATATCTAGGTTAACTAGCGGGCCCTTGGACTATGTAGGTTAACTAGCGGGAACTTGGAATATCTAGGTTAACTAGCGGGTTCTTGGACTATGTAAGTTAACTAGCGGGCACTTGGACTATCTAGGTTAACTAGCTGACCTTGGACTATGTAGGTTAACTAGCGGGCACTTGGACTGTCTAGGTAACCTAGCGGGCACTTGGACTATCTAGGTTAACTAGCGGGCACTTGCATAATGCAGGTTCCCTAGTGGGCACATTGACTATGTAGGTTCCCTAGGGGGCACTTGGACTATATAGGTTCCCTATGGGCACTTGGACTATCTATGTTCCCTAACGGGCACTTGGAATATATAGGTGCCCTATCGGGCACTTGGACTATGTAGGTTCCTCAGCGGGCACTTGGACTATGTAGGTACCCTATCGGGCATTGGACTATGTAGGTTAACTAGCAGGACCTTGGACTATCTAGGTTACCTAGCGGGCACTTGGACTATGTAGGTTAACTAGCGGACACTTGGACAATCTAGGTTACCTAGCAGGCACTTGAACTATGTACGTACCCTAGCGGGCACTTGGACTATCTAGGTTATCTAGCGGGCACTTGGACAATGTACGTACCCTAGCGAGCACTTGGACTATCTATATTAACTAGCGGGCCATTGGACTATCTAGGTTAACTAGCGGGCACTTGGGCTATCTAGGTTTACTAGCGGGCACTTGGACTATCTAGGTTAACTAGGGGGCACTTGGACTATGTAGTTTCCCTAGCGGGCATTTGGATTACTTAGGTTACCTAGTGAGCACTTGGACTATGTAGGTCACCTAGCGGGCACTTGGACTATGTAGGTTAACTAGAAGGCACTTGGACTATCAAGGTTACCGAGCGGGCCCTTGTACTATGTAGGTTACCAGCGGGCACTTGGACTATCTAGGTTAACGAACGTGCACTTGGACTATGTAGATAACCTAGCGGGCACTTGGACTGTCTAGGTTACCTAGCGGGCACTTGGCCTATCTAGGTTAATGAACGGACACTTGGACTATGTAGGCTAACTAGCGGACACTTCGACTATCTAGGTTACCTAGCAGGCACTTGGACTATGTAGGTTCCCTAGAGGGCACTTGGACTATTTAAGTTACCTAGCAGGCACTTTGACTATCTAGGTTAACTAACGGGCACTTGGACTATGTAGGTTGCCTAGTGAGCACTTGGACTATGTAGGTTCCCTAGCGGGCACTTGGACTATGTAGGTTCCCTATCGGGTACTTGGACTGTCTAGGTTAACTAGCGGGCAATTGGACTGTCTAGGTTACCTAGGGGGCACTTGGAGTATGTAGTTTACCTAACAGGCACATGGACTATGTAGGTTAACTAGCGGGCACTTGGATTATCTAGGTTACCTAGAGGGCACTTGTACTATGTATGTTTCCTAGCGGGCACTTGGGCTATCTACGTTACCTAGCATGCACTTGGACTATGTAGGTTAACGATCGGGCACTTGGACTATGTAGGATCCCTATCGGACCTTTGTACTACTTAGGTTAACTAGCGGGCACTTTGACTATCTGTGTTAACTAGCGGGCACTTGGACTATCTAGGTTAACTAACGGACCTTGGACTATGTAGGTTAACTAGCAGGCCCATGGATTATGTAGGTTTACTAGCAGGCACTTGGACTATCTAGGTTAACTAGCAGGCACTTGACTCTGTAGTGTCCCGGCGGGCATTTGGACTATTTAGGTTACCATCGGGAACTTGGACTATGTAGGTTACCTAGCGGGCACTTGGACTATGTACGTCCCCTAGTGGGCACTTGGACTATCTAGGTTAACTAACGGGCACTTGGACTATGTAGGTTGGCTAGCGTGCACTTGGACTATGTAGGTTCCCTAGCGGGCACTTGGATTATGTAGGTTCCCTATTGGGCACTTGGATTATGTAGGTTCCCTATCGTGCACTTGGACTATGTAGGTTAACTAGCGGGCACTTGGAATGTCTACGTAACCTAGCGGGCACTTGGACTATCTAGGTTAACGAACGGGCAATTGGACTATGTAGGTAACCTAGCGGGCACTTGACTGTCTAGGTTACATAGCGGGCACTTTGACTATCTAGGTTAACGAACGGGCACTTGGACTATGTAGGTTAACTAGCGGGCACTTGGACTATGTAGGATCCCTATCGGACATTTGGATTACTTAGGTTACCTAGTGGGCACTTGGACTATCTAGGTTAACTAGCGGGCACTAGGACTATCTAGGTCAACTAACGGACCTTGGACTATGTAGGTTAACTAGCGGGCACTTGGACTATGTACATCCCCTAGTGGGCACTTGGACTATCTAGGTTAACTAGCGGGCACTTGGACTATCTAGGTTACCTAGCAGGCACTTGGACTATGTAGGCTAACTAGTGGACACTTGCACGATCTAGGTTAACTAGCGGGCCCTTGCACTATGTAGGTTAACTAGCGGGCACTTGGTCTATGTACGTCCCCTAGTGGGCATTTGGACTATCTAGGTTAACTAATGGGCACTAGGACTATCTAGGTTAACTAGCGGGCACTTGGACTATCTAGGTCAACTAGTGGGCCCTTGTCCTATGTAGGTTTACTAGCGGGCACTTGGACTATCTAGGTTAACTAACGGACCTTGTACTATGTAGGTTAACTAGCGGGCACTTGGTCTATGTACGTCCCCTAGTGGGCACTTGGACTATCTAAGTTAACTAACGGGCACTAGGACTATCTAGGTTAACTAGCGGGCACTTGGACTATCTAGGTTACCTAGCAGGCACTAGGATTATGAAGGATGCCTAGCGGTCACTTGGACTATCTAGGTTACCTAGCAGGCACGTGGACTATGTAGGTTAACTAGCGGACACTTGCACGATCTAGGTTAACTAGCGGGCCCTTGGACTATGTACGTTAACTAGCGGGCCCATGGATTATGTAGGTTTACTTGCAGGCACTTGGACTACCTAGGTTAACTAGCAGGCACTAGGACTATGTAGTTTCCCTAGCGGGCATTTGGACTATTTAGGTTACCATCGGGAACTTGGACTATATAGGTTACCTAGCGGGCACTAGGACTATGTACGTCCCCTAGTGGGCACTTGGATAATCTAGGTTATAACGGGCACTTGGACTATGTGGGTTGCCTAGCGGGCACTTGGACTATGTAGGTTCCCTAGCGGGCATTTGGATTATGTAGGTTCCCTATCGGGCACTTGGACTATGTAGGTTAACTAGCGGGCACTTGGACTGTCTAGGTAACCTAGCGGGCACTTGGACTATCTAGGTTAACGAAGGGGCACTTGGACAATGTAGGTAACCTAGCGGGCACTTGGACTGTCTAGGTTACCTAGCGGGCACTTTGACTATCTAGGTTAACGAAAGGGCACTTGGACTATCTAGGTTACGTATCGGGCACTTGGATTATCTAGGTTAGCTAACAGGAACTTGGAATATCTAGGTTACCTAGCGGGTACTTGGACTATGTAGGTTACCTTGCGGGCACTTGTACTATCTAGGTTACCTAACGGGAACTTGGACTATGTAGGTTAACTAGCGGACACTTGGACGATCTAGGTTAACTAGCGGGCACTTGGAATATCTAGGTTAACTAGCGGGCCCTTGGACTATGTAGGTTAACTTGCGGGCACTTGGACTATCTAGGTAACCTAGCGGGCACTTGGACTATCGAGGTTAACTAGCGGGCACTTGCACAATGCAGGTTCCCTAGCGGGCACTTTGACTATGTAGGTTCCCTAGGGGGCACTTGGACTATATAGGTTCTCTATGGGCACTTGGACTATCTATGTTCACTAACGGGCACTTGGAATATATAGGTTCCCTATCGGGCACTTTGACTATGTAGGTTCCTCAGCGGGCACTTTGACAATGTAGGTCCCTATCGGGCATTGGACTATGTAGGTTAACTAGCAGGACCTTGGACTATGTAGGTTACCTAGCGGGCACTTGGACTATGTAGGTTAAATAGCGGACACGTGGACAATCTAGGTTACCTAGCGGGCACTTGAACTATGTACATACCCTAGCGGGCACTTGGACTATCTAGGTTATCTAGCGGGCAAATGGACTATGTACTTACCCTAGCCGGCACTTGGACTATCTATATTAACTAGCAGGCCCTTGGACTATCTAGGTTAACTAGCGGGCACTTGGACTATCTAGGTTAACTAGCGGGCACTTGGACTATCTAGATTAACTAGCGGGCCCTTGGACTATCTAGGTTTACTAGCGGGCACTTGGACTATCTAGGTTAACCAGCGGGCACTTGGACTATGTACTTTCTCTAGCGGGCATTTGGATTACTTAGGTTACCTAGTGGGCACTTGGACTATGTAGGTTACCTAGCGGGCACTTGGACTATGTAAGTTACCAGCGGGCACTTGGACTATCTAGGTTAACGAACGTGCACTTGGACTATGTAGGTAACCTAGCGGGCACTTGGACTGTCTAGGTTACCTAGCGGGCACTTGGCCTATCTAGGTCAATGAACGGACACTTGGACTATGTAGGTTAACTAGCGGACACTTCGACTCTCTAGGTTAGCTAACCGGCAATTGTACTATCTAGGTTACCTAGCAGGCACTTGGACTATGTAGGTTCCCTAGAGGGCACTTGGACAATTTAGGTTACCTAGCAGGCACTTTGATTATCTAGGTTAACTAACGGGCACTTGGACTATGTAGGTTGCCTAGCGAGCACTTGGACTATGTAGGTTCCCTAGCGGGCACTTGGACTATGTAGGTTCCCTATCGGGTACTTGGACTGTCTAGGTTAACTAGCGGGCAATTGGACTGTCTAGGTTACCTAGGGGGCACTTGGAGTATGTAGTTTACCTAGCAGGCACATGGACTATGTAGGTTAACTAGCGGGCACTTGGACTATCTAGGTTACCTAGAGGGCACTTGTAGTATGTACGTTTCCTAGCGGGCACTTGGGCTATCTACGTTACCTAGCATGCACTTGGACTATGTAGGTTAACGAACGGGCACTTGGACTATGTAGGTAACCTAATGGTCACTTGGACTGTCTAGGTTACCTAGCGGGGACTGGACTATGTAGGTTAACTAGCGGGCACTTGGACTATGTAGGATCCCTATCGGACCTTTGTACTACTTAGGTTAACTAGCGGGCACTTTGACTATCTAGGTTAACTAGCGGGCACTTGGACTATCTAGGTTAACTTACGGACCTTGGACTATGTAGGTTAACTAGCAGGCCCTTGGACTATGTACATCCCCTAGTGGGCACTTGGACTATCTAGATTAACTATCGGGCACTAGGACTATCTAGGTTAACTAGCGGGCACTTGGACTATCTAGGTTACCTAGCAGGCACTTAGATTATGCAGGATCCCTAGCAGGCACTTGGACTATCTAGGTTACATAGCGGGCACGTGGACTATGTAGGTTAACTAGCGGACACTTGCACGATCTAGGTTAACTAGCGGGCCATTGCACTATGTAGGTTAACTAGCGGTCCCATGGATTATGTAGGTTTACTAGCAGGCACTTGGACTATCTAGGTTAACTAGCAGGCACTTGGACTCTGTAGTGGCCCGGCGGGCATTTGGACTATTTAGGTTACCATCGGGAACTTGGACTATGTAGGTTACCTAGCGGGCACTTGGACTATGTACGTCCCCTAGTGGGCACTTGGATTATCTAGGTTAACTAATGGGCACTTGGACTATGTAGGTTGCCTAGCGGGCACTTGGACTATGTAGGTTCCCTAGCGGGCACTTGGATTATGTAGGTTCCCTATTGGGCACTTGGATTATGTAGGTTCCCTATCGGGCACTTGGACTATGTAGGTTAACTAGCGGGCACTTGGACAGTCTACGTAACCTAGCGGGCACTTGGACTATCTAGGTTAACGAACGGGCAATTGGACAATGTAGGTAACCTAGCGGGCACTTGTCTGTCTAGGTTACATAGCGGGCACTTTGACTATCTAGGTTAACGAACGGGCACTTGGACTATGTAGGATCCCTATCGGACATTTGGACTACTTGGGTTACCTAGTGGGCACTTGGACTATCTAGGTTAACTAGCGGGCACTAGGACTATCTAGGTCAACTAACGGACTTTGGACTATGTAGGTTAACTAGCGGGCACTTGGACTATGTACATCCCCTAGTGGGCACTTGGACTATCTAGGTTAACTAGCGGGCACTTGGAATATCTAGGTTAACTAGCAGGCACTTGGACTATGTAGGTTGACTAGTGGACACTTGCACGATCTAGGTTAACTAGCGGGCCTTGCACTATGTAGGTTACCTAGCGGGCACTTGGTCTATGTACGTCCCCTAGTGGGCATTTGGACTATCAAGGTTAACTAACGGGCACTAGGACTATCTAGGTTAACTAGCGGGCACTTGGACTATCTAGGTTAACTAGCGGGCACTTGGACTATCTAGGTCAACTAGCGGGCCCTTGTCCTATATAGGTTAACTAGCGGGCACTTGGACTATCTAGGTTAACTAACGGACCTTGTACTATGTAGGTTAACTAGCGGGCACTTGGTCTATGTACGTCCCCTAGTGGGCACTTGGACTATCTAAGTTAACTAACGGGCACTAGGACTATCTAGGTTAACTAGCATGCACTTGGACTATCTAGGTTTCCTAGCAGGCAGTTGGATTATGAAGGATGTCTAGCGGTCACTTGGACTATCTAGGTTACCTAGCAGGCACGTGGACTATGTAGGTTAACTAGCGGACACTTGCACGATCTAAGTTAAGTAGCGGGCCCTTGGATTATGTACGTTAACTAGCGGGCCCATGGATTATGTAGGTTTACTTGCAGGCACTTGGACTATCTAGGTTAACTAGCAGGCACTTGGACTATGTAGTTTCCCTAGCGGGCATTTGGAATATTTAGGTTACCATCGGGAACTTGGACTATGTAGGTTACCTAGCGGGCACTTGGACTATGTACGTCCCCTAGTGGGCACTTGGATTATCTAGGTTAACTAACGGGCACTTGGACTATGTGGGTTGCCTAGCGGGCACTTGGACTATGTAGGTTCCCTAGCGGGCATTTGGATTATTTAGGTTGCTATCGGGCACTTGGACTATGTAGGTTAACTAGCGGGCACTTGGACTGTCTAGGTAACCTAGCGGGCACTTGGACTATCTAGGTTAACGAACGGGCACTTGGACTATGTAGGTAACCTAGCGGGCACTTGGACTGTCTAGGTTCCCTAGCGGGCACTTTGACTATCTAGGTTAACGAAAGGGCACTTGGACTATGTAGGTTACCTATCGGGCACTTGGATTATCTAGGTTAGCTAACAGGAACTTGGAATATCTAGGTTACTTAGCGGGTACTTGGACTATGTAGGTTACCTTGCGGGCCCTTGTACTATCTAGGTTACCTAACGGGAACTTGGACTATGTAGGTTAACTAGCGGACACTTGGACGATCTAGGTTAACTAGCGGGCACTTGGAATATCTAGGTTAACTAGCGGGCCCTTGGACTATGTAGGTTAACTAGCGGGAACTTGGAATATCTAGGTTAACTAGCGGGTTCTTGGACTATGTAAGTTAACTAGCGGGCACTTGGACTATCTAGGTTAACTAGCTGACCTTGGACTATGTAGGTTAACTAGCAGGCACTTGGACCATCTAGGTTAACTAGCTGACCTTGGACTATGTAGGTTAACTACTGGGCACATGGACTATCTAGGTTAACTAACGGGCACTAGGACTATCTACGTTAACTAGCGGGCACTTGGACTATCTGGGTTACCTAGCAGGCACTTGGATTTTGAAGGATGCCTAGCGGGCACTTGGACTATCTAGGTTACCTTGCAGGCACGTGGACTATGCAGGTTATCTAGCGGACACTTGCACGATCTAGGTTAACTAGCGGGCCTTTGCACTATGTAGGTTAACTAGCGGGAACTTGGATTATGTAGGTTCCCTATCGGGCACTTGGATTATGTAGGTTCCCTATCGGGCACTTGGACTATGTAGGTTAACTAGCGGGCACTTGGACTGTCTAGGTAACCTAGCGGGCACTTGGACTATCTAGGTTAACTAGCGGGCACTTGCACAATGCAGGTTCCCTAGCGGGCACTTTGACTATGTAGGTTCCCTAGGGGGCACTTGGACTATATAGGTTCCCTATGGGCACTTGGACTATCTATGTTCAGTAACGGGCACTTGGAATATATAGGTTCCCTATCGGGCACTTGGACTATGTAGGTTCCTCAGCGGGCACTTGGACTATGTAGGTTCCCTATCGGGCATTGGACTATGTAGGTTAACTAGCAGGACCATGGACTATCTAGGTTACCTAGCGGGCACTTGGACTATGTAGGTTAAATAGCGGACACTTGGACAATCTAGGTTACCTAGCGGGCACTTGAACTATGTACATACCCTAGCGGGCACTTGGACTATCTATATTAACTAGCGGTCCCTTGGACTATCTAGGTTAACTAGCGGGCACTTGGACTATCTAGGTTAACTAGCGGGCACTTGGACTATCTAGATTAACTAGCGGGCCCTTGGACTATCTAGGTTTACTAGCGGGCACTTGGACTATCTAGGTTAACCAGCGGGCACTTGGACTATGTAGTTTCCCTAGCGGGCATTTGGATTACTTAGGTTACCTAGTGGGCACTTGGACTATGTAGGTTACCTAGCGGGCACTTGGACTATGTAGGTTAACTAGAAGGCACTTGGACTATCAAGGTTACCTAGCGGGCCCTTGGACTATGTAGGTTACCAGCGGGCACTTGGACTATCTAGGTTAACAAACGTGCACTTGGACTATGTAGGTAACCTAGCGGGCACTTGGACTGTCTAGGTTACCTAGCAGGCACTTGGCCTATCAATGTTAATGTACGGGCACTTGGACTATGTAGGTTAACTAGCAGACACTTCGACTATCTAGGTTCGCTAACGGGCAATTGGACTATCTAGGTTACCTAGCGGGCACTTGGACTATCTACGTACCCTAGCGGGCACTTGGACTATCTAGGTTAACTCGAGGGCCCTTGGACTATCTAGGTTACCTAGCAGGCACTTGGATTATGAAGGATCCCTAGCGGGCACTTGGACAATCTAGTTTAACTATCGGGCACTTGGACAATCTAGTTTAACTATTGGGCACTTGGACGATCTAGGTTAACTAGCGGGCACTTGGACTATCAGAGTTAACAAGTGAGCCCTTGGACTATGTAGGTTAACTAGCGGGCCCTTGGACTATCTAGGTTACCAAGCGGGCACCAGGACTATATAGGTTACCTAGCGGGCACTTGGACTATGTATGTTACCTAGTGGGCACTTGGACTATCTAAGTTAACGAACGGGCAATTGGAATATGCAGGTAACCTAGCGGGCACTTGGACTGTTTAGGTTACCTAGCGGGCACTTGGAATTCTAGGTTAACTAACGGGCACTTGGACTATGTAGGTTGCTTAGCGGGCACTTGGACTATATAGGTTAGGTAACGGGCTCTTGCACTATCTAGGTTACCTAGCTATAACATGGACAATGTAAGTTACCTAGCGGGCACTTGGACTATCTAGGTTACTTAACGGGCACTTGGACTATCTAGGTTACCTAGCGGGCCTTTGGACTATGTAGGTTTCCTAGCGGGCACTTGGACTATCTAGGTTAACGAACGGGCACTTGGACTATGTAGGTAACCTAGCGGGCACATGGACAGTCTAGGTTACCTAGCGGGCACTTGGATTATCTAGGTTACCTAGCGGGCCCTTGGACTATGTAGGTTTCCTAGCGGGCACTTGGACTATCTAGGTTAACGAACGGGCACTTGGACTATCTAGGTCAACTAGCGGGCCCTTGTCCTATGTAGGTTAACTAGCGGGCACTTGGACTATCTAGGTTAACTAACGGACCTTGTACTATGTAGGTTAACTAGCGGGCACTTGGTCTATGTACGTCCCCTAGTGGGCACTTGGACTATGTAAGTTAACTAACGGGCACTAGGACTATCTAGGTTAACTAGCATGCACTTGGACTATGTAGGTTTCCTAGCAGGCAGTTGGATTATGAAGGATGTCTAGCGGTCACTTGGACTATCTAGGTTACCTAGCAGGCACGTGGACTATGTAGGTTAACTAGCGGACACTTGCACGATCTAAGTTAAGTAGCGGGCCCTTGGATTATGTACGTTAACTAGCGGGCCCATGGATTATGTAGGTTTACTTGCAGGCACTTGGACTATCTAGGTTAACTAGCAGGCACTTGGACTATGTAGTTTCCCTAGCGGGCATTTGGAATATTTAGGTTACCATCGGGAACTTGGACTATGTAGGTTACCTAGCGGGCACTTGGACTATGTACGTCCCCTAGTGGGCACTTGGATTATCTAGGTTAACTAACGGGCACTTGGACTATGTGGGTTGCCTAGCGGGCACTTGGACTATGTAGGTTCCCTAGCGGGCATTTGGATTATTTAGGTTGCTATCGGGCACTTGGACTATGTAGGTTAACTAGCGGGCACTTGGACTGTCTAGGTAACCTAGCGGGCACATGGACTATCTAGGTTAACGAACGGGCACTTGGACTATGTAGGTAACCTAGCGGGCACTTGGACTGTCTAGGTTCCCTAGCGGGCACTTTGACTATCTAGGTTAACGAAAGGGCACTTGGACTATGTAGGTTACCTATCGGGCACTTGGATTATCTAGGTTAGCTAACAGGAACTTGGAATATCTAGGTTACTTAGCGGGTACTTGGACTATGTAGGTTACCTTGCGGGCCCTTGTACTATCTAGGTTACCTAACGGGAACTTGGACTATGTAGGTTAACTAGCGGACACTTGGACGATCTAGGTTAACTAGCGGGCACTTGGAATATCTAGGTTAACTAGCGGGCCCTTGGACTATGTAGGTTAACTAGCGGGAACTTGGAATATTTAGGTTAACTAGCGGGTTCTTGGACTATGTAAGTTAACTAGCGGGCACTTGGACTATCTAGGTTAACTAGCTGACCTTGGACTATGTAGGTTAACTAGCAGGCACTTGGACCATCTAGGTTAACTAGCTGACCTTGGACTATGTAGGTTAACTACTGGGCACATGGACTATCTAGGTTAACTAACGGGCACTAGGACTATCTACGTTAACTAGCGGGCACTTGGACTATCTGGGTTACCTAGCAGGCACTTGGATTTTGAAGGATGCCTAGCGGGCACTTGGACTATCTAGGTTACCTAGCAGGCACGTGGACTATGCAGGTTATCTAGCGGACACTTGCACGATCTAGGTTAACTAGCGGGCCTTTGCACTATGTAGGTTAACTAGCGGGAACTTGGATTATGTAGGTTCCCTATCGGGCACTTGGATTATGTAGGTTCCCTATCGGGCACTTGGACTATGTAGGTTAACTAGCGGGCACTTGGACTGTCTAGGTAACCTAGCGGGCACTTGGACTATCTAGGTTAACTAGCGGGCACTTGCACAATGCAGGTTCCCTAGCGGGCACTTTGACTATGTAGGTTCCCTAGGGGGCACTTGGACTATATAGGTTCCCTATGGGCACTTGGACTATCTATGTTCAGTAACGGGCACTTGGAATATATAGGTTCCCTATCGGGCACTTGGACTATGTAGGTTCCTCAGCGGGCACTTGGACTATGTAGGTTCCCTATCGGGCATTGGACTATGTAGGTTAACTAGCAGGACCTTGGACTATCTAGGTTACCTAGCGGGCACTTGGACTATGTAGGTTAAATAGCGGACACTTGGACAATCTAGGTTACCTAGCGGGCACTTGAACTATGTACATACCCTAGCGGGCACTTGGACTATCTATATTAACTAGCGGTCCCTTGGACTATCTAGGTTAACTAGCGGGCACTTGGACTATCTAGGTTAACTAGCGGGCACTTGGACTATCTAGATTAACTAGCGGGCCCTTGGACTATCTAGGTTTACTAGCGGGCACTTGGACTATCTAGGTTAACCAGCGGGCACTTGGACTATGTAGTTTCCCTAGCGGGCATTTGGATTACTTAGGTTACCTAGTGGGCACTTGGACTATGTAGGTTACCTAGGGGGCACTTGGACTATGTAGGTTAACTAGAAGGCACTTGGACTATCAAGGTTACCTAGCGGGCCCTTGGACTATGTAGGTTACCAGCGGGCACTTGGACTATCTAGGTTAACTAACGTGCACTTGGACTATGTAGGTAACCTAGCGGGCACTTGGACTGTCTAGGTTACCTAGCAGGCACTTGGCCTATCAATGTTAATGTACGGGCACTTGGACTATGTAGGTTAACTAGCTGACACTTCGACTATCTAGGTTCGCTAACGGGCAATTGGACTATCTAGGTTACCTAGCGGGCACTTGGACTATCTACGTACCCTAGCGGGCACTTGGACTATCTAGGTTAACTAGAGGGCCCTTGGACTATCTAGGTTACCTAGCAGGCACTTGGATTATGAAGGATCCCTAGCGGGCACTTGGACAATCTAGTTTAACTATCGGGCACTTGGACAATCTAGTTTAACTATTGGGCACTTGGACGATCTAGGTTAACTAGCGGGCACTTGGACTATCAGAGTTAACAAGTGAGCCCTTGGACTATGTAGGTTAACTAGCAGGCCCTTGGACTATCTAGGTTACCAAGCGGGCACCAGGACTATATAGGTTACCTAGCGGGCACTTGGACTATGTATGTTACCTAGTGGGCACTTGGACTATCTAAGTTAACGAACGGGCAATTGGAATATGCAGGTAACCTAGCGGGCACTTGGACTGTTTAGGTTACCTAGCGGGCACTTGGAATTCTAGGTTAACTAACGGGCACTTGGACTATGTAGGTTGCTTAGCGGGCACTTGGACTATATAGGTTAGGTAACGGGCTCTTGCACTATCTAGGTTACCTAGCTATAACATGGACAATGTAAGTTACCTAGCGGGCACTTGGACTATCTAGGTTACTTAACGGGCACTTGGACTATCTAGGTTACCTAGCGGGCCTTTGGACTATGTAGGTTTCCTAGCGGGCACTTGGACTATCTAGGTTAACGAACGGGCACTTGGACTATGTAGGTAACCTAGCGGGCACATGGACAGTCTAGGTTACCTAGCGGGCACTTGGATTATCTAGGTTACCTAGCGGGCCCTTGGACTATGTAGGTTTCCTAGCGGGCACTTGGACTATCTAGGTTAACGAACGGGCACTTGGACTATCTAGGTTACCTAGCGGGCACTTGGACTATGTAAGTTGCCTAGCGGGCACTTGGACTATCTAGGTTACCTAGCGGGCACTTGGACTATGTAGGTTAACTAGCGGGTTCTTGGACTCTCTAGGTTACCGAACGGGCATTTGGACTATGTAGGTAACCTAGCGTGAACTTGGACAGACTAGGTTACCTAGCTGGCACTTGGACTTCTAGGTTAACGAACGGGCACTTGAACTATGTATGTTGCATAGAGCGAATTGGACTATCTAGGTTAGGTAACGGGCATTGGACTATCTAGGTTACCTAGCGGGAACTTGGATTATGTAGGTTACCTGGCGGGCACTTGGACTATCTAGGTTAACGAACGTGCACTTTGACTATGTAGGTAACCTAGCGGACAATTGGACAGTCTAGGTTAACTAGCGGGCACTTGGACTATCTAGGTTAACGTAAGGGCACTTGGATTATAGAGGTTACCTAGCGGGCACTTGGATTATCTAGGTTAGCTAACAGGATCTTGGAATATCTAGGTTACCTAGCGGGCACTTGGACTATGTAGGTAACCTTGCGGGCACATGTACTATCTAGGTTACCTAACGGGAACTTGGACTATGTAGGTTAACTAGCAGACACTTAGAATATCTAGGTTAACTAGCGGGCCCTTGGACTATGTAGGTTAACTAGCTGACCTTGCACTATGTAGGTTAACTAGCGGGCACATGGACTATCTAGGTTAACGAACGGGCACTTGGACTATGGAGGTTACCTAGCGGGCACTTGGACTATCTAGGTTACCGAACGGGTATTTGGACTATGTAGGTAACCTAGCGTGTACTTGGACAGTCTAGATTACCTAGCGGGCACTTGGACTTCTAGGTTAACGAACGGGCACTTGGACAATGTATGTTGCATAGCGGGCAATTGGACTATCTAGGTTAGGAAACGGGCATTGGACTATCTAGGTTACCTAGCGGGCACTTGGACTATGTAGGTTACCTTGCGGGCACTTATACTATCTAGGTTACCTAACGGGAACTTGGACTATGTAGGTTAACTAGCGGACACATGGAATATCTAGGTTAACTAGCTGACCTTGGACTATGTAGGTTAACTAGCGGGCACTTGGACTATCTAGGTTAATTAACAGGCACTTGCACAATGCAGGTTCCCTAGCGGACACTTTGACTATGTAGGTTCCCTAACGGGCACTTGGAATATATAGGTTCCCTATCGGGCACTTGGACTATGTAGGTTCCTCAGCGGGCACTTGGACTATGTAGGTTCCCTATCGGGCATTGGACTATGGAGGTTAACTAGCAGGCCCTTTGACTATCTAGGTTACCTAGCGGGCACTTGGAATATGTAGGTTAACTAGCGGACACTTGGACAATCTAGGTTACCTAGCGGGCACTTGAACTATGTACATACCCTAGCGGGCACTTGGACTATCTAGGTTACCTAGCAGGCACTTGGACTATGTACGTCCCCTAGCGGGCACTTAGACTATCTAGGTTAAATAGAGGGACTTGGACTATGTAGAATAACTAGCGGGCACTTGGATTATCTAAGTTAACTAGCGGGCACTTGGAATATCTAGGTTAACTAGAGGGCACTTGGACTATCTAGGTTAACTAGCGGGCATTTGGACTATGTAGTTTTTCTAGCGGGCATTTGGATTACTTAGGTTACCTAGTGGGCACTTGGACTATGTAGGTTACCTAGCGGGCACTTGGACTATGTAGGTTAACTAGAAGGCACTTGGACTATCAAGGTTACCCAGCGGGCCCTTGGACTATGTAGGTTACAAGCGGGCACTTGGACTATCTAGGTTATCGAACGTGCACTTGGACTATGTAGGTAACCTAGCGGGCACGTGGACTGTCTAGGTTACCTAGCAGGCACTTGGCCTATCTAGGTTAACGAACGGGCACTTGGACTATGTAGGTTAACTAGCGGACACTTCGACTATCTAGGTTCGCTAACGGGCAATTGGACTATCTAGGTTACCTAGCGGGCACTTGGACTATCTACGTACCCTAGCGGGCACTTGGACTATCTAGGTTAACTAGAGGGCCCTTGGACTATCTAGGTTACCTAGCAGGCACTTGGATTTTGAAGGATCCCTAGCGGGCACTTGGACAATCTAGTTTAACTATCGGGCACTTGGACGATCTAGGTTAACTAGCGGGCACTTGGACTATCAAAGTTAACAAGTGAGCCCTTGGACTATGTAGGTTAACTAGCGGGCCCTTGGACTATCTAGGTTACCTAGCGGGCACTTGGACTACATAGGTTACCTAGCGGGCACTTGGACTATGTAGGTTACCTAGTGGGCACTTGGACTATCCAAGTTAACGAACGGGCACTTGGAATATGCAGGTAACCTAGCGGGCACTTGGACTGTCTAGGTTACCTAGCGGGCACTTGGACTTCTAGGTTAACTAACGGGCACATGGACTATGTAGGTTGCTTAGCGGGCACTTGGACTATATAGGTTAGGTAACGGGCACTTGCACTATCTAGGTTACCTAGCTGGAACATGGAAACTGTAAGTTACCTAGTGGGCACTTGGACTATCCAAGTTAACGAACGGGCACTTGGAATATGCAGGTAACCTAGCGGGCACTTGGACTGTCTAGGTTACCTAGCGGGCACTTGGACTTCTAGGTTAACTAACGGGCACATGGACTATGTAGGTTGCTTAGCGGGCACTTGGACTATATAGGTTAGGTAACGGGCACTTGCACTATCTAGGTTACCTAGCTGGAACATGGACACTGTAAGTTACCTAGTGGGCACTTGGACTATCTAGGTTACTTAACGGGCACTTTGACTATCTAGGTTACATAGCGGGCACTTGGACTATGTAGGTTAACTAGCGAGCACTTGGACTCTAGGTTACCTAGCGGGCACTTGGACTATCTAGGTTACCTAGCGGGCCCTTGGACTATGTAGGTTTCCTAGCGGGCACTTGGACTATCTAGGTTAACGAACGGGCACTTGGACTATGTAGGTAACCTAGCGGGCACTTGGACAGTCTAGGTTACCTAGCGGGCACTTGGATTATCTAGGTTACCTAGCGGGCCCTTGGACTATGTAGTTTTCCTAGAGGGCACTTGGACTATCTAGGTTAACGAACGGGCACTTGGACTATGTAGGTAACCTAGCGGACACTTGGAGATCTAGGTTACCTAGCGGGCAATTGGACTATCTAGGTTAACGAACGGGCACTTGGACTATCTAGGTTACCTAGCGGGCACTTGGACTATGTAAGTTGCCTAGCGGGCACTTGGACTATGTAGGTTACCTAGCGGGCACTTGGACTATGTAGGTTAACTAGCGGGCACTTGGACTATCTAGGTTACCGAACGGGCATTTGGACTATGTAGGTAACCTAGCGTGAACTTGGACAGACTAGGTTACCTAGCGGGCACTTGGACTTCTAGGTTAACGAACGGGCACTTGGACTATGTATGTTGCATAGCGGGCAATTGAACTATCTAGGTTAGGTAACGGGCATTGGACTATCTAGGTTACCTAGCGGGAACTTGGACTATGTAGGTTACCTAGCGGGCACTTGGACTATCTAGGTTAACGAACGTGCACTTGGACTTTGTAGGTAACCTAGCGGACAATTGGACAGTCTAGGGTACCTAGCGGGCACTTGGACTATCCAGGTTAACGAAAGGGCACTTGGATTATGTAGGTTAACTAGCGGGCACTTGGATTATCTAGGTTAGCTAACAGGATCTTGGAATATCTAGGTTACCTAGCGGGCACTTGGACTATGTAGGTAACCTTGCGGGCACATGTACTATCTAGGTTACCTAACGGGAACTTGGACTATGTAGGTTAACTAGCAGACACTTGGAATATCTAGGTTAACTAGCGGGCCCTTGGACTATGTAGGTTAACTAGCTGACCTTGCACTATGTAGGTTAACTAGCGGGCACATGGACTATCTAGGATAACGAACGGGCACTTGGACTATGGAGGTTACCTAGCGGGCACTTGGACTATCTAGGTTACCGAACGGGTATTTGGACTATGTAGGTAACCTAGCGTGTACTTGGACAGTCTAGGTTACCTAGCGGGCACTTGGACTTCTAGGTTAACGAACGGGCACTTGGACAATATATGTTGCATAGCGGGCAATGGGACTATCTAGGTTAGGAAACGGGCATTGGACTATCTAGGTTACCTAGCGGGCACTTGGACTATGTAGGTTACCTTGCGGACACTTATACTATCTAGGTTACCTAACGGGAACTTGGACTATGTAGGTTAACTAGCGGACACTTGGAATATCTAGGTTAACTAGCTGACCTTGGACTATGTAGGTTAACTAGCGGGCACTTGGACTATCTAGGTTAATTAACAGGCACTTGCACAATGCAGGTTCCCTAGCGGACACTTTGACTATGTAGGTTCCCTAACGGGCACTTGGAATATATAGGTTCCCTATCGGGCACTTGGACTATGTAGGTTCCTCAGCGGGCACTTGGACTATGTAGGTTCCCTATCGGGCATTGGACTATGGAGGTTAACTAGCAGGCCCTTTGACTATCTAGGTTACCTAGCAGGCACTTGGAATATGTAGGTTAACTAGCGGACACTTGGACAATCTAGGTTACCTAGCGGGCACTTGAACTATGTACATACCCTAGCGGGCACTTGGACTATCTAGGTTACCTAGCAGGCACTTGGACTATGTACGTCCCCTAGCGGGCACTTAGACTATCTAGGTTAAATAGAGGGACTTGGACTATGTAGAATAACTAGCGGGCACTTGGATTATCTAAGTTAACTAGCGGGCACTTGGAATATCTAGGTTAACTAGAGGGCACTTGGACTATCTAGGTTAACTAGCGGGCATTTGGACTATGTAGTTTTTCTAGCGGGCATTTGGATTACTTAGGTTACCTAGTGGGCACTTGGACTATGTAGGTTACCTAGCGGGCACTTGGACTATGTAGGTTAACTAGAAGGCACTTGGACTATCAAGGTTACCCAGCGGGCCCTTGGACTATGTAGGTTACAAGCGGGCACTTGGACTATGTAGGTTATCGAACGTGCACTTGGACTATGTAGGTAACCTAGCGGGCACGTGGACTGTCTAGGTTACCTAGCAGGCACTTGGCCTATCTAGGTTAACGAACGGGCACTTGGACTATGTAGGTTAACTAGCGGACACTTCGACTATCTAGGTTCGCTAACGGGCAATTGGACTATCTAGGTTACCTAGCGGGCACTTGGACTATCTACGTACCCTAGCGGGCACTTGGACTATCTAGGTTAACTAGAGGGCCCTTGTACTATCTAGGTTACCTAGCAGGCACTTGGATTTTGAAGGATCCCTAGCGGGCACTTGGACAATCTAGTTTAACTATCGGGCACTTGGACGATCTAGGTTAACTAGCGGGCACTTGGACTATCAAAGTTAACAAGTGAGCCCTTGGACTATGTAGGTTAACTAGCGGGCCCTTGGACTATCTAGGTTACCTAGCGGGCACTTGGACTACATAGGTTACCTAGCGGGCACTTGGACTATGTAGGTTACCTAGTGGGCACTTGGACTATCCAAGTTAACGAACGGGCACTTGGAATATGCAGGTAACCTAGCGGGCACTTGGACTGTCTAGGTTACCTAGCGGGCACTTGGACTTCTAGGTTAACTAACGGGCACATGGACTATGTAGGTTGCTTAGCGGGCACTTGGACTATATAGGTTAGGTAACGGGCACTTGCACTATCTAGGTTACCTAGCTGGAACATGGACACTGTAAGTTACCTAGTGGGCACTTGGACTATCTAGGTTAACTAGCTGACCTTGCACTATGTAGGTTAACTAGCGGGCACTTGGACTATCTAGGTTAACTAGCGGGCACTTGCACAATGCAGGTTCCCTAGCGGGCACTTGGACTATGTAGGTAACCTAGCGGACACTTGGACAACTAGGTTACCTAGCGGGCAATTGGACTATCTAGGTTAACGAACGGGCACTTGGACTATCTAGGTGACCTAGCGGGCACTTGGACTATGTAAGTTACCTAGCGGGCACTTGGACTATCTAGGTTACCTAGCGGGCACTTGGACTATGTAGGTTAACTAGCGGGCACTTGGACTATCTAGGTTACCGAACGGGCATTTGGACTATGTAGGTAACCTAGCGTGTACTTGGACAGTCTAGGTTACCTAGCGGGCACTTGGACTTCTAGGTTAACGAACGGGCACTTGGACTATGTATGTTGCATAGCGGGCAATTGGACTATCTAGGTTAGGTAACGGGCATTGGACTATCTAGGTTACCTAGAGGGCACTTGGACTATGTAGGTTACCTTGCGGGCACTTATACTATCTAGGTTACCTAACGGGAACTTGGACTATGTAGGTTAACTAGCGGACACTTGGAATATCTAGGTTAACTAGCTGACCTTGGACTATGTAGGTTAACTAGCGGGCACTTGGACTATCTAGGTTAACTAACGGGCACTTGCACAATGCAGGTTCCCTAGCGGGCACTTTGACTATGTAGGTTCCCTAACGGGCACTTGGAATATATAGGTTCCCTATCGGGCACTTGGACTATGTAGGTTCCTCAGCGGGCACTTGGACTATGTAGGTTCCCTATCGGGCATTGGACTATGGAGGTTAACTAGCAGGCCCTTTGACTATCTAGGTTACCTAGCGGGCACTTGGACTATGTAGGTTAACTAGCGGACACTTGGACAATCTAGGTTACCTAGCGGACACTTGAACTATGTACATACCCTAGCGGGCACTTGGACTATCTAGGTTACCTAGCAGGCACTTGGACTATGTACGTCCCCTAGCGGGCACTTAGAATATCTAGGTTAAATAGAGGGACTTGGACTATGTAGGTTAACTAGCGGGCACTTGGATTATCTAAGTTAACTAGCGGGCACTTGGACTATCTAGGTTAACTAGAGGGCACTTGGACTATCTAGGTTAACTAGCGGGCATTTGGACTATGTAGTTTTCCTAGCGGGCATTTGGATTACTTAGGTTACCTAGTGGGCACTTGGACTATGTAGGTTACCTAGCGGGCACTTGGACTACGTAGGTTAACTAGAAGGCACTTGGACTATCAAGGTTACCCAGCGGGCCCTTGGACTATGTAGGTTACAAGCGGGCACTTGGACTATCTAGGTTAACGAACGTGCACTTGGACTATGTAGGTAACCTAGCGGGCACGTGGACTGTCTAGGTTACCTAGCAGGCACTTGGCCTATCTAGGTTAACGAACGGGCACTTGGACTATGTAGGTTAACTAGCGGACACTTCGACTATCTAGGTTCGCTAACGGGCAATTGGACTATCTAGGTTACCTAGCGGGCACTTGGACTATCTACGTACCCTAGCGGGCACTTGGACTATCTAGGTTAACTAGAGGGCCCTTGGACTATCTAGGTTACCTAGCAGGCACTTGGATTATGAAGGATCCCTAGCGGGCACTTGGACAATCTAGTTTAACTATCGGGCACTTGGACGATCTAGGTTAACTAGCGGGCACTTGGACTATCAAAGTTAACAAGTGAGCCCTTGGACTATGTAGGTTAACTAGCGGGCCCTTGGACTATCTAGGTTACCTAGCGGGCACTTGGACTACATAGGTTACCTAGCGGGCACTTGGACTATGTAGGTTACCTAGTGGGCACTTGGACTATCTAAGTTAACGAACGGGCAATTGGAATATGCAGGTAACCTAGCGGGCACTTGGACTGTCTTGTTTACCTAGCGGGCACTTGGACTTCTAGGTTAACTAACGGGCACATGGACTATGTAGGTTGCTTAGCGGGCACTTGGACTATATAGGTTAGGTAACGGGCACTTGCACTATCTAGGTTACCTAGCTGGAACATGGACAATGTAAGTTACCTAGCGGGCACTTGGACTATCTAGGTTACTTAACGGGCACTTTGACTATCTAGGATACATAGCGGGCACTTGGACTATGTAGGTTAACTAGCGAGCACTTGGACTCTAGGTTACCTAGCGGGCACTTGGACTATCTAGGTTACCTAGCGGGCCCTTGGACTATGTAGGTTTCCTAGCGGGCACTTGGACTATCTAGGTTAACGAACGGGCACTTGGACTATGTAGGTAACCTAGCGGGCACTTGGACAGTCTAGGTTATCTAGCGGGCACTTGGATTATCTAGGTTACCTAGCGGGCCCTTGGACTATGTAGGTTTCCTAGCGGGCACTTGGACTATCTAGGTTAACGAACGGGCACTTGGACTATGTAGGTAACCTAGCGGACAATTGGAGATCTAGGTTACCTAGCGGGCAATTGGACTATGTAGGTTAATGAACGGGCACTTGGACTATCTAGGTTACCTAGCGGGCACTTGGACTATGTAAGTTGCCTAGCGGGCACTTGGACTATGTAGGTTACCTAGCGGGCACTTGGACTATATAGGTTAACTAGCGGGCACTTGGATTATCTAAGTTAACTAGCGGGCACTTGGACTATCTAGGTTAACTAGAGGGCACTTGGACTATCTAGGTTAACTAGCGGGCATTTGGACTATGTAGTTTTCCTAGCGGGCATTTGGATTACTTAGGTTACCTAGTGGGCACTTGGACTATGTAGGTTACCTAGCGGGCACTTGGACTATGTAGGTTAACTAGAAGGCACTTGGACTATCAAGGTTACCCAGCGGGCCCTTGGACTATGTAGGTTACAAGCGGGCACTTGGACTATCTAGTTTAACGAACGTGCACTTGGACTATGTAGGTAACCTAGCGGGCACGTGGACTGTCTAGGTTACCTAGCAGGCACTTGGCCTATCTAGGTTAACGAACGGGCACTTGGACTATGTAGGTTAACTAGCGGACACTTCGACTATCTAGGTTCGCTAACGGGCAATTGGACTATCTAGGTTACCTAGCGGGCACTTGGACTATCTACGTACCCTAGCGGGCACTTGGACTATCTAGGTTAACTAGAGGGCCCTTGGACTATCTAGGTTACCTAGCAGGCACTTGGATTATTAAGGATCCCTAGCGGGCACTTGGACAATCTAGTTTAACTATCGGGCACTTGGACGATCTAGGTTAACTAGCGGGCCCTTGGACTATCTAGGTTACCTAGCGGGCACTTGGACTACATAGGTTACCTAGCGGGCACTTGGACTATGTAGGTTACCTAGTGGGCACTTGGACTATCTAAGTTAACGAACGGGCACTTGGAATATGCAGGTAACCTAGCGGGCACTTGGACTGTCTTGGTTACCTAGCGGGCACTTGGACTTCTAGGTTAACTAACGGGCACATGGACTATGTAGGTTGCTTAGCGGGCACTTGGACTATATAGGTTAGGTAACGGGCACTTGCACTATCTAGGTTACCAAGCTGGAACATGGACAATGTAAGTTACCTAGCGGGCACTTGGACTATCTAGGTTACTTAACGGGCACTTTGACTATCTAGGTTACATAGCTGGCACTTGGACTATGTAGGTTAACTAGCGAGCACTTGGACTCTAGGTTACCTAGCGGGCACTTGGACTATCTAGGTTACCTAGCGGGCCCTTGGACTATGTAGGTTTCCTAGCGGGCACTTGGACTATCTAGGTTAACGAACGGGCACTTGGACTATGTAGGTAACCTAGCGGGCACTTGGACAGTCTAGGTTATCTAGCGGGCACTTGGATTATCTAGGTTACCTAGCGGGCCCTTGGACTATGTAGGTTTCCTAGCGGGCACTTGCACTATCTAGGTTAACGAACGTGCACTTGGACTATGTAGGTAACCTAGCGGGCACGTGGACTGTCTAGGTTACCTAGCAGGCACTTTGCCTATCTAGGTTAATGAACGGGCACTTGGACTATGTAGGTTAACTAGCGGACACTTCGACTATCTAGGTTCGCTAACGGGCAATTGGACTATCTAGGTTACCTAGCGGGCACTTGGACTATCTACGTACCCTAGCGGGCACTTGGACTATCTAGGTTAACTAGAGGGCCCTTGGACTATCTAGGTTACCTAGCAGGAACTTGGATTATGAAGGATCCCTAGCGGGCACTTGGACAATCTAGTTTAACTATCGGGCACTTGGACGATCTAGGTTAACTAGCGGGCCCTTGGACTATCTAGGTTACCTAGCGGGCACTTGGACTACATAGGTTACCTAGCGGGCACTTGGACTATGTAGGTTACCTAGTGGGCACTTGGACTATCTAAGTTAACGAACGGGCACTTGGAATATGCAGGTAACCTAGCGGGCACTTGGACTGTCTTGGTTACCTAGCGGGCACTTGGACTTCTAGGTTAACTAACGGGCACATGGACTATGTAGGTTGCTTAGCGGGCACTTGGACTATATAGGTTAGGTAACGGGCACTTGCACTATCTAGGTTACCAAGCTGGAACATGGACAATGTAAGTTACCTAGCGGGCACTTGGACTATCTAGGTTACTTAACGGGCACTTTGACTATCTAGGTTACATAGCTGGCACTTGGACTATGTAGGTTAACTAGCGAGCACTTGGACTCTAGGTTACCTAGCGGGCACTTGGACTATCTAGGTTACCTAGCGGGCCCTTGGACTATGTAGGTTTCCTAGCGGGCACTTGGACTATCTAGGTTAACGAACGGGCACTTGGACTATGTAGGTAACCTAGCGGGCACTTGGACAGTCTAGGTTATCTAGCGGGCACTTGGATTATCTAGGTTACCTAGCGGGCCCTTGGACTATGTAGGTTTCCTAGCGGGCACTTGCACTATCTAGGTTAACGAACGTGCACTTGGACTATGTAGGTAACCTAGCGGGCACGTGGACTGTCTAGGTTACCTAGCAGGCACTTGGCCTATCTAGGTTAACGAACGGGCACTTGGACTATGTAGGTTAACTAGCGGACACTTCGACTATCTAGGTTCGCTAACGGGCAATTGGACTATCTAGGTTACCTAGCGGGCACTTGGACTATCTACGTACCCTAGCGGGCACTTGGACTATCTAGGTTAACTAGAGGGCCCTTGGACTATCTAGGTTACCTAGCAGGCACTTGGATTATGAAGGATCCCTAGCGGGCACTTGGACAATCTAGTTTAACTATCGGGCACTTGGACGATCTAGGTTAACTAGCGGGCCCTTGGACTATCTAGGTTACCTAGCGGGCACTTGGACTACATAGGTTACCTAGCGGGCACTTGGACTATGTAGGTTACCTAGTGGGCACTTGGACTATCTAAGTTAACGAACGGGCACTTGGAATATGCAGGTAACCTAGCGGGCACTTGGACTGTCTTGGTTACCTAGCGGGCACTTGGACTTCTAGGTTAACTAACGGGCACATGGACTATGTAGGTTGCTTAGCGGGCACTTGGACTATATAGGTTAGGTAACGGGCACTTGCACTATCTAGGTTACCAAGCTGGAACATGGACAATGTAAGTTACCTAGCGGGCACTTGGACTATCTAGGTTACTTAACGGGCACTTTGACTATCTAGGTTACATAGCTGGCACTTGGACTATGTAGGTTAACTAGCGAGCACTTGGACTCTAGGTTACCTAGCGGGCACTTGGACTATCTAAGTTACCTAGCGGGCCCTTGGACTATGTAGGTTTCCTAGCGGGCACTTGGACTATCTAGGTTAACGAACGGGCACTTGGACTATGTAGGTAACCTAGCGGGCACTTGGACAGTCTAGGTTATCTAGCGGGCACTTGGATTATCTAGGTTACCTAGCGGGCCCTTGGACTATGTAGGTTTCCTAGCGGGCACTTGCACTATCTAGGTTAACGAACGTGCACTTGGACTATGTAGGTAACCTAGCGGGCACGTGGACTGTCTAGGTTACCTAGCAGGCACTTGGCCTATCTAGGTTAATGAACGGGCACTTGGACTATGTAGGTTAACTAGCGGACACTTCGACTATCTAGGTTCGCTAACGGGCAATTGGACTATCTAGGTTACCTAGCGGGCACTTGGACTATCTACGTACCCTAGCGGGCACTTGGACTATCTAGGTTAACTAGAGGGCCCTTGGACTATCTAGGTTACCTAGCAGGAACTTGGATTATGAAGGATCCCTAGCGGGCACTTGGACAATCTAGTTTAACTATCGGGCACTTGGACGATCTAGGTTAACTAGCGGGCCCTTGGACTATCTAGGTTACCTAGCGGGCACTTGGACTACATAGGTTACCTAGCGGGCACTTGGACTATGTAGGTTACCTAGTGGGCACTTGGACTATCTAAGTTAACGAACGGGCACTTGGAATATGCAGGTAACCTAGCGGGCACTTGGACTGTCTTGGTTACCTAGCGGGCACTTGGACTTCTAGGTTAACTAACGGGCACATGGACTATGTAGGTTGCTTAGCGGGCACTTGGACTATATAGGTTAGGTAACGGGCACTTGCACTATCTAGGTTACCAAGCTGGAACATGGACAATGTAAGTTACCTAGCGGGCACTTGGACTATCTAGGTTACTTAACGGGCACTTTGACTATCTAGGTTACATAGCTGGCACTTGGACTATGTAGGTTAACTAGCGAGCACTTGGACTCTAGGTTACCTAGCGGGCACTTGGACTATCTAGGTTACCTAGCGGGCCCTTGGACTATGTAGGTTTCCTAGCGGGCACTTGGACTATCTAGGTTAACGAACGGGCACTTGGACTATGTAGGTAACCTAGCGGGCACTTGGACAGTCTAGGTTATCTAGCGGGCACTTGGATTATCTAGGTTACCTAGCGGGCCCTTGGACTATGTAGGTTTCCTAGCGGGCACTTGCACTATCTAGGTTAACGAACGTGCACTTGGACTATGTAGGTAACCTAGCGGGCACGTGGACTGTCTAGGTTACCTAGCAGGCACTTGGCCTATCTAGGTTAACGAACGGGCACTTGGACTATGTAGGTTAACTAGCGGACACTTCGACTATCTAGGTTCGCTAACGGGCAATTGGACTATCTAGGTTACCTAGCGGGCACTTGGACTATCTACGTACCCTAGCGGGCACTTGGACTATCTAGGTTAACTAGAGGGCCCTTGGACTATCTAGGTTACCTAGCAGGAACTTGGATTATGAAGGATCCCTAGCGGGCACTTGGACAATCTAGTTTAACTATCGGGCACTTGGACGATCTAGGTTAACTAGCGGGCCCTTGGACTATCTAGGTTACCTAGCGGGCACTTGGACTACATAGGTTACCTAGCGGGCACTTGGACTATGTAGGTTACCTAGTGGGCACTTGGACTATCTAAGTTAACGAACGGGCACTTGGAATATGCAGGTAACCTAGCGGGCACTTGGACTGTCTTGGTTACCTAGCGGGCACTTGGATTTCTAGGTTAACTAACGGGCACATGGACTATGTAGGTTGCTTAGCGGGCACTTGGACTATATAGGTTAGGTAACGGGCACTTGCACTATCTAGGTTACCTAGCTGGAACATGGACAATGTAAGTTACCTAGCGGGCACTTGGACTATCTAGGTTACTTAACGGGCACTTTGACTATCTAGGTTACATAGCGGGCACTTGGACTATGTAGGTTAACTAGCGAGCACTTGGACTCTAGGTTACCTAGCGGGCACTTGGACTATCTAGGTTACCTAGCGGGCCCTTGGACTATGTAGGTTTCCTAGCGGGCACTTGGACTATCTAGGTTAACGAACGGGCACTTGGACTATGTAGGTAACCTAGCGGGCACTTGGACAGTCTAGGTTATCTAGCGGGCACTTGGATTATCTAGGTTACCTAGCGGGCCCTTGGACTATGTAGGTTTCCTAGCGGGCACTTGCACTATCTAGGTTAACGAACGGGCACTTGGACTATGTAGGTAACCTAGAGGACACTTGGAGATCTAGGTTACCTAGCGGGCAATTGGACTATGTAGGTTAACGAACGGGCACTTGGACTATCTAGGTTACCTAGCGGGCACTTGGACTATGTAAGTTGCCTAGCGGGCACTTGGACTATCTAGGTTACCTAGCGGTCACTTGGACTATGTAGGTTAACTAGCGGGCACTTGGATTATCTAAGTTAACTAGCGGGCACTTGGACTATCTAGGTTAACTAGAGGGCACTTGGACTATCTAGGTTAACTAGCGGGCATTTGGACTATGTAGTTTTCCTAGCGGGCATTTGGATTACTTAGGTTACCTAGTGGGCACTTGGACTATGTGGATTACCTAGCGGGCACTTGGACTATGTAGGTTAACTAGAAGGCACTTGGACTATCAAGGTTACCCAGCGGGCCCTTGGACTATGTAGGTTACAAGCGGGCACTTGGACTATCTAGGTTAACGAACGTGCACTTGGACTATGTAGGTAACCTAGCGGGCACGTGGACTGTCTAGGTTACCTAGCAGGCACTTGGACTATATAGGTTAGGTAACGGGCACTTGCACTATCTAGGTTACCTAGCTGGAACATGGACAATGTAAGTTACCTAGCGGGCACTTGGACTACCTAGGTTACTTAACGGGCACTTTGACTATCTAGGTTACATAGCGGGCACTTGGACTATGTAGGTTAACTAGCGAGCACTTGGACTCTAGGTTACCTAGCGGGCACTTGGACTATCTAGTTTACCTAGCGGGCCCTTGGACTATGTAGGTTTCCTAGCGGGCACTTGGACTATCTAGGTTAACGAACGGGCACTTGGACTATGTAGGTAACCTAGCGGGCACTTGGACAGTCTAGGTTACCTAGCGGGCACTTGTATTATCTAGGTTACCTAGCGGGCCCTTGGACTATGTAGGTTTCCTAGCGGGCACTTGGACTATCTAGGTTAACGAACGGGCACTTGGACTATGTAGGTAACCTAGCGGACACTTGGAGATCTAGGTTACCTAGCGGGCAATTGGACTATCTAGGTTATCGAACGGGCACTTGGACTATCTAGGTTACCTAGCGGGCCCTTGGACTATGTAAGTTGCCTAGCGGGCACATGGACTATCTAGGTTACCTAGCGGGCACTTGGACTATGTAGGTTAACTAGCGGGCACTTGGACTATCTAGGTTACCGAACGGGCATTTGGACTATGTAGGTAACCTAGCGTGAACTTGGACAGACTAGGTTACCTAGCGGGCACTTGGACTTCTAGGTTAACGAACGGGCACTTGGACTATGTATGTTGCATAGCGGGCAATTGAACTATCTAGGTTAGGTAACGGGCATTGGACTATCTAGGTTACCTAGCGGGAACTTGGACTATGTAGGTTACCTAGCGGGCACTTGGACTATCTAGGTTAACGAACGTGCACTTGGACTATGTAGGTAACCTAGCGGACAATTGGACAGTCTAGGTTACCTAGCGGGCACTTGGACTATCCAGGTTAACGAAAGGGCACTTGGATTATGTAGGTTACCTAGCGGGCACTTGGATTATCTAGGTTAGCTAACAGGAACTTGGAATATCTAGGTTACCTAGCGGGCACTTGGACTATGTAGGTAACCTTGCGGGCACTTGTACTACCTAGGTTACCTAACGGGAACTTGGACTATGTAGGTTAACTAGCGGACACTTGGAATATCTAGGTTAACTAGCGGGCCCAGGACTATTTAGGTTAACTTGCGGGCACTTGGTCTATCTAGGTTAACGAGCTGACCTTGCACTATGTAGGTTAACTAGCGGGCACTTGGACTATCTAGGTTAACTAGCGGGCACTTGCACAATGCAGGTTCCCTAGCGGGCACTTGGACTATGTAGGTAACCTAGCGGACACTTGGACAACTAGGTTACCTAGCGGGCACTTGGACTATCTAGGTTAACGAACGTGCACTTGGACTATGTAGGTAACCTAGCGGACAATTGGACAGTCTAGGTTACCTAGCGGGCACTTGGACTATCCAGGTTAACGAAAGGGCACTTGGATTATGTAGGTTACCTAGCGGGCACTTGGATTATCTAGGTTAGCTAACAGGAACTTGGAATATCTAGGTTACCTAGCGGGCACTTGGACTATGTAGGTAACCTTGCGGGCACTTGTACTATCTAGGTTACCTAACGGGAACTTGGACTATGTAGGTTAACTAGCGGACACTTCGAATTTCTAGGTTAACTAGCGGGCCCAGGACTATTTAGGTTAACTAGCGGGCACTTGGACTATCTAGGTTAACTAGCTGACCTTGCACTATGTAGGTTAACTAGCGGGCACTTGGACTATCTAGGTTAACTAGCGGGCACTTGCACAATGCAGGTTCCCTAGCGGGCATTTGGACTATGTAGGTAACCTAGGGGACACTTGGACAACTAGGTTACCTAGCGGGCAATTGGACTATCTAGGTAAACGAACGGGCACTTGGACTATCTAGGTGACCTAGCGGGCACTTGGACTATGTAAGTTACCTACCGGGCACTTGGACTATCTAGGTTACCTAGCGGGCACTTGGACTATGTAGGTTAACTAGCGGGCACTTGGACTATCTAGGTTACCGAACGGGCATTTGGACTATGTAGGTAACGTAGCGTGTACTTGGACAGTCTAGGTTACCTAGCGGGCACTTGGACTTCTAGGTTAACGAACGGGCACTTGGACTATGTATGTTGCATAGCGGGCAATTGGACTATCTAGGTTAGGTAACGGGCATTGGACTATCTAGGTTACCTAGCGGGCACTTGGACTATGTAGGTTACCTTGCGGGCACTTATACTAACTAGGTTACCTAACGGGAACTTGGACTATGTAGGTTAACTAGCGGACACTTGGAATATCTAGGTTAACTAGCTGACCTTGGACTATGTAGGTTAACTAGCGGGCACTTGGACTATCTAGGTTAACTAACGGGCACTTGCACAATGCAGGTTCCCTAGCGGGCACTTTGACTATGTAGGTTCCCTAACGGGCACTTGGAATATATAGGTTCCCTATCGGGCACTTGGACTATGTAGGTTCCTCAGCGGGCACTTGGACTATGTAGGTTCCCTCTCGGGCATTGGACTATGTAGGTTAACTAGCAGGCCCTTGGACTATCTAGGTTACCTAGCGGGCACTTGGACTATGTAGGTTAACTAGCGGACACTTGGACAATCTAGGTTACCTAGCGGGCACTTGAACTATGTACATACCCTAGCGGGCACTTGGACTATCTAGGTTACCTAGCAGGCACTTGGACTATGTACGTCCCCTAGCGGGCACTTGGACTATCTAGGTTAACTGGAGGGACTTGGACTATGTATGTTAACTAGCGGGCACTTGGATTATCTAAGTTAACTAGCGGGCACTTGGACTATCTAGGTTAACTAGAGGGCACTTGGACTATCTAGATTAACTAGCGGGCCCTTGGACTATCTAGGTTTACTAGCGGGCACTTGAACTATCTAGGTTAACTAGCGGGCACTTGGACTATGTAGTTTTCCTAGCGGGCATTTGGATTACTTAGGTTACCTAGAGGGCACTTGGACTATGTAGGTTAACTAGCGGGCACTTGGACTATGTAGGTAACCTAGCAGGCACTTGGACTGTCTAGGTTACCTAGCGGGCACTTTGACTATCTATGTTAATGAAAGGGCACTTGGACTATGTAGGTTACCTAGCGGGCACTTGGATTATCTAAGTTAGCTAACAGGAACTTGGAATATCTAGGTTACCTAGCGGGCACTTGGACTATGTAGGTTACCTTGCGGGCACTTGTAATATCTCGGTTACCTAATGGGAACTTGGACTATGTAGGTTAACTAGCGGACACTTGGACTATCTAGGTTCGCTAACGGGCAATTGGACTATCTAGGTTACCTAGCGGGCACTTGGACTATCTACGTACCCTAGCGGGCACCTGGACTATCTAGGTTAACTAGAGGGCCCTTGGACTATCTAGGTTACCTAGCAGGCACTTGGATTATGAAGGATCCCTAGCGGGCACTTGAACAAACTAGTTTAACAATCGGGCACTTGGACGATCTAGGTTAACTAACGGGCACTTGGACTATCAAAGTTAACAAGTGAGCCCTTGGACTATGTAGGTTAACTAGCGGGCCCTTGGACTATCTAGGTTACCTAGCGGGCACTTGGACTATATAGGTTACCTAGCGGGCGGGCACTTGGACTATGTAGGTTACCTAGTGGGCACTTGGACTATCTAAGTTAACGAATGGGCACTTGGAATATGCAGGTAACCTAGCGGGCACTTGGACTGTCGAGGTTACCTAGCGGGCACTTGGACTTCTAGGTTAACTAACGGGCACTAGGAATATGTAGGTTGCTTAGCGGGCACTTGGACTATATAGGTTAGGTAACGCGCACTTGCACTATCTAGGTTACCTAGCTGGAACATGGACAATGTAAGTTACCTAGCGGGCACTTGGACTATCTAGGTTACTTAACGGGCACTTTGACTATCTAGGTTACATAGCGGGCACTTGGACTATGTAGGTTGACTAGCGAGCACTTGGACTCTAGGTTACCTAGCGGGCACTTGGACTATCTAGGTTACCTAGCGGGCCCTTGGACTATGTAGGTTTCCTAGCGGGCACTTGGACTATCTAGGTTAACGAACGGGCACTTGGACTATGTAGGTAACATAGCGGGCACTTGGACAGTCTAGCGGGCACTTGGACGATCTAGGTTACCTAGCGGGCCCTTGGACTATGTAGGTTAACTAGCGGGCACTTGGATTATCTAAGTTAACTAGCGGGCACTTGGACTATCTAGGTTAACTAGAGGGCACTTGGACTATCTAGATTAACTAGCGGGCCCTTGGACTATCTAGGTTTACTAGCGGGCACTTGAACTATCTAGGTTAACTAGCGGGCACTTGGACTATGTAGTTTTCCTAGCGGGCATTTGGATTACTTAGGTTACCTAGAGGGCACTTGGACTATGTAGGTTAACTAGCGGGCACTTGGACTATGTAGGTAACCTAGCAGGCACTTGGACTGTCTAGGTTACCTAGCGGGCACTTTGACTATCTATGTTAATGAAAGGGCACTTGGACTATGTAGGTTACCTAGCGGGCACTTGGATTATCTAAGTTAGCTAACAGGAACTTGGAATATCTAGGTTACCTAGCGGGCACTTGGACTATGTAGGTTACCTTGCGGGCACTTGTAATATCTCGGTTACCTAATGGGAACTTGGACTATGTAGGTTAACTAGCGGACACTTGGACTATCTAGGTTCGCTAACGGGCAATTGGACTATCTAGGTTACCTAGCGGGCACTTGGACTATCTACGTACCCTAGCGGGCACCTGGACTATCTAGGTTAACTAGAGGGCCCTTGGACTATCTAGGTTACCTAGCAGGCACTTGGATTATGAAGGATCCCTAGCGGGCACTTGAACAAACTAGTTTAACAATCGGGCACTTGGACGATCTAGGTTAACTAACGGGCACTTGGACTATCAAAGTTAACAAGTGAGCCCTTGGACTATGTAGGTTAACTAGCGGGCCCTTGGACTATCTAGGTTACCTAGCGGGCACTTGGACTATATAGGTTACCTAGCGGGCACTTGGACTATGTAGGTTACCTAGTGGGCACTTGGACTATCTAAGTTAACGAATGGGCACTTGGAATATGCAGGTAACCTAGCGGGCACTTGGACTGTCGAGGTTACCTAGCGGGCACTTGGACTTCTAGGTTAACTAACGGGCACTAGGAATATGTAGGTTGCTTAGCGGGCACTTGGACTATATAGGTTAGGTAACGCGCACTTGCACTATCTAGGTTACCTAGCTGGAACATGGACAATGTAAGTTACCTAGCGGGCACTTGGACTATCTAGGTTACTTAACGGGCACTTTGACTATCTAGGTTACATAGCGGGCACTTGGACTATGTAGGTTAACTAGCGAGCACTTGGACTCTAGGTTACCTAGCAGGCACTTGGACTATCTAGGTTACCTAGCGGGCCCTTGGACTATGTAGGTTTCCTAGCGGGCACTTGGACTATCTAGGTTAACGAACGGGCACTTGGACTATGTAGGTAACATAGCGGGCACTTGGACAGTCTAGCGGGCACTTGGACGATCTAGGTTACCTAGCGGGCCCTTGGACTATGTAGGTTTCCTAGCGGGCACTTGGACTATCTAGGTTACCGAACGGGCATTTGGACTATGTAGGTAACCTAGCGTGAACTTGGACAGACTAGGTTACCTAGCGGGCACTTGGACTTCTAGGTTAACGAACGGGCACTTGGACTATGTATGTTGCATAGCTGGCAATTGAACTATCTAGGTTAGGTAACGGGCATTGGACTATCTAGGTTACCTAGCGGGAACTTGGACTATGTAGGTTACCTAGCGGGCACTTGGACTATCTAGGTTAACGAACGTGCACTTGGACTATGTAGGTAACCTAGCGGACAATTGGACAGTGTAGGTTACCTAGCGGGCACTTGGACTATCCAGGTTATCGAAAGGGCACTTGGATTATGTAGGTTACCTAGCGGGCACTTGGATTATCTAGGTTAGCTAACAGGAACTTGGAATATCTAGGTTACCTAGCGGGCACTTGGACTATGTAGGTAACCTTGCGGGCACTTGTACTATCTAGGTTACCTAACGGGAACTTGGACTATGTAGGTTAACTAGCGGACACTTGGAATATCTAGGTTAACTAGCGGGCCCAGGACTATTTAGGTTAACTTGCGGGCACTTGGACTATCTAGGTTAACGAGCTGACCTTGCACTATGTAGGTTAACTAGCCGGCACTTGGACTATCTAGGTTAACGAACGTGCACTTGGACTATGTAGGTAACCTAGCGGACAATTGGACAGTCTAGGTTACCTAGCGGGCACTTGGACTATCTAGGTTAACGAACGGGCACTTGGACTATGTAGGTGACCTAGCGGGCACTTGGACTATGTAAGTTACCTAGCGGGCACTTGGACTATCTAGGTTACCTAGCGGGCACTTGGACTATGTAGGTTAACTAGCGGGCACTTGGACTATCTAGGTTACCGAACGGGCATTTGGACTATGTAGGTAACCTAGCGTGTACTTGGACAGTCTAGGTTACCTAGCGGGCACTTGGACTTCTAGGTTAACGAACGGGCACTTGGACTATGTATGTTGCATAGCGGGCAATTGGACTATCTAGGTTAGGTATTGGGCATTGGACTATCTAGGTTACCTAGCGGGCACTTGGACTATGTAGGTTACCTTGCGGGCACTTATACTAACTAGGTTACCTAACGGGAACTTGGACTATGTAGGTTAACTAGCGGACACTTGGAATATCTAGGTTAACTAGCTGACCTTGGACTATGTAGGTTAACTAGCGGGCACTTGGACTATCTAGGTTAACTAACGGGCACTTGCACAATGCAGGTTCCCTAGCGGGCACTTTGACTATGTAGGTTCCCTAACGGGCACTTGGAATATATAGGTTCCCTATCGGGCACTTGGACTATGTAGGTTCCTCAGCGGGCACTTGGACTATGTAGGTTCCCTCTCGGGCATTGGACTATGTAGGTTAACTAGCAGGCCCTTGGACTATCTAGGTTACCTAGCGGGCACTTGGACTATGTAGGTTAACTAGCGGACACTTGGACAATCTAGGTTACCTAGCGGGCACTTGAACTATGTACATACCCTAGCGGGCACTTGGACTATCTAGGTTACCTAGCAGGCACTTGGACTATGTACGTCCCCTAGCGGGCACTTGGACTATCTAGGTTAACTGGAGGGACTTGGACTATGTAGGTTAACTAGCGGGCACTTGGATTATCTAAGTTAACTAGCGGGCACTTGGACTATCTAGGTTAACTAGAGGGCACTTGGACTATCTAGATTAACTAGCGGGCCCTTGGACTATCTAGGTTAACTAGCGGGCACTTGGACTATGTAGTTTTCCTAGCGGGCATTTGGATTACTTAGGTTACCTAGAGGGCACTTGGACTATGTAGGTTAACTAGCGGGCACTTGGACTATGTAGGTAACCTAGCAGGCACTTGGACTGTCTAGGTTACCTAGCGGGCACTTTGACTATCTATGTTAATGAAAGGGCACTTGGACTATGTAGGTTACCTAGCGGGCACTTGGATTATCTAAGTTAGCTAACAGGAACTTGGAATATCTAGGTTACCTAGCGGGCACTTGGACTATGTAGGTTACCTTGCGGGCACTTGTAATATCTCGGTTACCTAATGGGAACTTGGACTATGTAGGTTAACTAGCGGACACTTGGACTATCTAGGTTCGCTAACGGGCAATTGGACTATCTAGGTTACCTAGCGGGCACTTGGACTATCTACGTACCCTAGCGGGCACCTGGACTATCTAGGTTAACTAGAGGGCCCTTGGACTATCTAGGTTACCTAGCAGGCACTTGGATTATGAAGGATCCCTAGCGGGCACTTGAACAAACTAGTTTAACAATCGGGCACTTGGACGATCTAGGTTAACTAAAGGGCACTTGGACTATCAAAGTTAACAAGTGAGCCCTTGGACTATGTAGGTTAACTAGCGGGCCCTTGGACTATCTAGGTTACCTAGCGGGCACTTGGACTATATAGGTTACCTAGCGGGCACATGGACTATCTAAGTTAACGAACGGGCACTTGGAATATGCAGGTAACCTAGCGGGCACTTGGACTGTCTAGGTTACCTAGCGGGCACTTGGACTTCTAGGTTAACTAACGGGCACTAGGAATATGTAGGTTGCTTAGCGGGCACTTGGACTATATAGGTTAGGTAACGCGCACTTGCACTATCTAGGTTACCTAGCTGGAACATGGACAATGTAAGTTACCTAGCGGGCACTTGGACTATCTAGGTTACTTAACGGGCACTTTGACTATCTAGGTTACATAGCGGGCACTTGGACTATGTAGGTTAACTAGCGAGCACTTGGACTCTAGGTTACCTAGCGGGCACTTGGACTATCTAGGTTACCTAGCGGGCCCTTGGACTATGTAGGTTTCCTAGCGGGCACTTGGACTATCTAGGTTAACGAACGGGCACTTGGACTATGTAGGTAACATAGCGGGCACTTGGACAGTCTAGCGGGCACTTGGACGATCTAGGTTACCTAGCGTGCCCTTGGACTATGTAGGTTTCCTAGCGGGCACTTGGACTATCTAGGTTAACGAACGGGCACTTGGACTATGTAGGTAACCTAGCGGGCACGTGGACTGTCTAGGTTACCTAGCAGGCACTTGGCCTATCTAGGTTAACGAACGGGCACTTGGACTATGTAGGTTAACTAGCGGACACTTCGACTATCTAGGTTCGCTAATGGGCAATTGGACTATCTAGGTTACCTAGCGGGCACTTGGACTATCTACGTACCCTAGCGGGCACTTGGACTATCTAGGTTAACTAGAGGGCCCTTGGACTATCTAGGTTACCTAGCAGGCACTTGGATTATGAAGGATCCCTAGCGGGCACTTGGACAATCTAGTTTAACTATCGGGCACTTGGACGATCTAGGTTAACTAGCGGGCACTTGGACTATCAAAGTTAACAAGTGAGCCCTTGGACTATGTAGGTTAACTAGCGGGCCCTTGGACTATCTAGGTTACCTAGCGGGCACTTGGACTACATAGGTTACCTAGCGGGCACTTGGACTATGTAGGTTACCTAGTGGGCACTTGGACTATCTAAGTTAACGAACGGGCACTTGGAATATGCAGGTAACCTAGCGGGCACTTGGACTGTCTAGGTTACCTAGCGGGCACTGGGACTTCTAGGTTAACTAACGGGCACATGGACTATGTAGGTTGCTTAGCTGTCACTTGGACTATATAGGTTAGGTAACGGGCACTTGCACTATCTAGGTTACCTAGCTGGAACATGGACAATGTAAGTTACCTAGAGGGCACTTGGACTATCTAGGTTACTTAACGGGCACTTTGACTATCTAGGTTACATAGCGGGCACTTGGACTATGTAGGTTAACTAGCGAGCACTTGGACTCTAGGTTACCTAGCGGGCACTTGGACTATCTAGGTTACCTAGCGGGCCCTTGGACTATGTAGGTTTCCTAGCGGGCACTTGGACTATCTAGGTTAACGAACGGGCACTTGGACTATGTAGGTAACCTAGCGGGCACTTGGACAGTCTAGGTTACCTAGCGGGCACTTGGATTATCTAGGTTACCTAGCGGGCCCTTGGACTATGTAGGTTTCCTAGCGGGCACTTGGACTATCTAGGTTAACGAACGGGCACTTGGACTATGTAGGTAACCTAGCGGACACTTGGAGATCTAGGTTACCTAGCGGGCACTTGGACTATGTAAGTTGCCTAGCGGGCACTTGGACTATCTAGGTTACCTAGCAGGCACTTGGACTATGTACGTCCACTACCGGGCACTTGGACTATCTAGGTTAACTGGAGGGACTTGGACTATGTAGGTTAACTAGCGGGCACTTGGATTATCTAAGTTAACTAGCGGGCACTTGGACTATCTAGGTTAACTAGAGGGCACTTGGACTATCTAGATTAACTAGCGGGCCCTTGGACTATCTAGGTTTACTAGCGGGCACTTGAACTATCTAGGTTAACTAGCGGGCACTTGGACTATGTAGTTTTCCTAGCGGGCATTTGGATTACTTAGGTTACCTAGAGGGCACTTGGACTATGTAGGTTAACTAGCGGGCACTTGGACTATGTAGGTAACCTAGCAGGCACTTGGACTGTCTAGGTTACCTAGCGGGCACTTTGACTATCTATGTTAATGAAAGGGCACTTGGACTATGTAGGTTACCTAGCGGGCACTTGGATTATCTAAGTTAGCTAACAGGAACTTGGAATATCTAGGTTACCTAGCGGGCACTTGGACTATGTAGGTTACCTTGCGGGCACTTGTAATATCTCGGTTACCTAATGGGAACTTGGACTATGTAGGTTAACTAGCGGACACTTGGACTATCTAGGTTCGCTAACGGGCAATTGGACTATCTAGGTTACCTAGCGGGCACTTGGACTATCTACGTACCCTAGCGGGCACCTGGACTATCTAGGTTAACTAGAGGGCCCTTGGACTATCTAGGTTACCTAGCAGGCACTTGGATTATGAAGGATCCCTAGCGGGCACTTGAACAAACTAGTTTAACAATCGGGCACTTGGACGATCTAGGTTAACTAACGGGCACTTGGACTATCAAAGTTAACAAGTGAGCCCTTGGACTATGTAGGTTAACTAGCGGGCCCTTGGACTATCTAGGTTACCTAGCGGGCACTTGGACTATATAGGTTACCTAGCGGGCACTTGGACTATATAGGTTACCTAGTGGGCACTTGGACTATCTAAGTTAACGAACGGGCACTTGGAATATGCAGGTAACCTAGCGGGCACTTGGACTGTCGAGGTTACCTAGCGGGCACTTGGACTTCTAGGTTAACTAACGGGCACTAGGAATATGTAGGTTGCTTAGCGGGCACTTGGACTATATAGGTTAGGTAACGCGCACTTGCACTATCTAGGTTACCTAGCTGGAACATGGACAATGTAAGTTACCTAGCGGGCACTTGGACTATCTAGGTTACTTAACGGGCACTTTGACTATCTAGGTTACATAGCGGGCACTTGGACTATGTAGGTTAACTAGCGAGCACTTGGACTCTAGGTTACCTAGCGGGCACTTGGACTATCTAGGTTACCTAGCGGGCCCTTGGACTATGTAGGTTTCCTAGCGGGCACTTGGACTATCTAGGTTAACGAACGGGCACTTGGACTATGTAGGTAACAAAGCGGACACTTGGAGAACTAGGTTACCTAGCGGGCAATTGGACTATCTAGGTTAACGAACGGGCACTTGGACTATCTAGGTTACCTAGCGGGAACTTGGACTATGTAAGTTGCCTAGCGGGCACTTGGACTATCTAGGTTACCTAGCGGGCACTTGGACTATGTAGGTTAACTAGCGGGCACTTGGACTATCTAGGTTACCGAACGGGCATTTGGACTATGTAGGTAACCTAGCGTGAACTTGGAAAGACTAGGTTACCTAGCGGGCACTTGGACTTCTAGGTTAACGAACGGGCACTTGGACTATGTATGTTTCATAGCGGGCAATTGGACTATCTAGGTTAGGTAACGGGCATTGGACTATCTAGGTTACCTAGCGGGAACTTGGACTATGTAGGTTACCTAGCGGGCAATTGGACTATCTAGGTTAACGAACGGGCCCTTGGACTATCTAGGTTACCTAGCGGGCAATTGGACTATCTAGGTTAACGAACGGGCACTTGGACTATCTAGGTTACCTAGCGGGCACTTGGACTATGTAGGTTAACTAGAAGGCACTTGGACTATCAAGGTTACCCAGCGGGCCCTTGGACTATGTAGGTTACAAGCGGGCACTTGGACTATCTAGGTTAACGAACGTGCACTTGGACTATGTAGGTAACCTAGCGGGCACGTGGACTGTCTAGGTTACCTAGCAGGCACTTGGCCTATCTAGGTTAACGAACGGGCACTTGGACTATGTAGGTTAACTAGCGGACACTTCGACTATCTAGGTTCGCTAACGGGCAATTGGACTATCTAGGTTACCTAGCGGGCACTTGGACTATCTACGTACCCTAGCGGGCACTTGGACTATCTAGGTTAACTAGAGGGCCCTTGGACTATCTAGGTTACCTAGCAGGCACTTGGATTATGAAGGATCCCTAGCGGGCACTTGGACAATCTAGTTTAACTATCGGTCACTTGGACGATCTAGGTTAACTAGCGGGCACTTGGACTATCAAAGTTAACAAGTGAGCCCTTGGACTATGTAGGTTAACTAGCGGGCCCTTGGACTATCTAGGTTACCTAGCGGGCACTTGGACTACATAGGTTACCTAGCGGGCACATGGACTATGTAGGTTACATAGTGGGCAATTGGACTATCTAAGTTAACGAACGGGCACTTGGAATATGCAGGTAACCTAGCGGGCACTTGGACTGTCTAGGTTACCTAGCGGGCACTGGGACTTCTAGGTTAACTAACGGGCACATGGACTATGTAGGTTGCTTAGCGGTCACTTGGACTATATAGGTTAGGTAACGGGCACTTGCACTATCTAGGTTACCTAGCTGGAACATGGACAATGTAAGTTACCTAGAGGGCACTTGGACTATCTAGGTTACTTAACGGGCACTTTGACTATCTAGGTTACATAGCGGGCACTTGGACTATGTAGGTTAACTAGCGAGCACTTGGACTCTAGGTTACCTAGCGGGCACTTGGACTATCTAGGTTACCTAGCGGGCCCTTGGACTATGTAGGTTTCCTAGCGGGCACTTGGACTATCTAGGTTAACGAACGGGCACTTGGACTATGTAGGTAACCTAGCGGGCACTTGGACAGTCTAGGTTACCTAGCGGGCACTTGGATTATGTAGGTTACCTAGCGGGCCCTTGGACTATGTAGGTTTCCTAGCGGGCACTTGGACTATCTAGGTTAACGAACGGGCACTTGGAATATGTAGGTAACCTAGCGGACACTAGGAGATCTAGGTTACCTAGCGGGCACTTGGACTATGTAAGTTGCCTAGCGGGCACTTGGACTATCTAGGTTACCTAGCGGGCACTTGGACTATGTAGGTTAACTAGCGGGCACTTGGACTATCTAGGTTACCGAACGGGCATTTGGACTATGTAGGTAACCTAGCGTGAACTTGGACAGACTAGGTTACCTAGCGGGCACTTGGACTTCTAGGTTAACGAACGGGCACTTGGACTATGTATGTTGCATAGCGGGCAATTGAACTATCTAGGTTAGGTAACGGGCATTGGACTATCTAGGTTACCTAGCGGGAACTTGGACTATGTAGGTTACCTAGCGGGCACTTGGACTATCTAGGTTAACGAACGTGCACTTGGACTATGTAGGTAACCTAGCGGACAATTGGACAGTCTAGGTTACCTAGCGGGCACTTGGACTATCCAGGTTATCGAAAGGGCACTTGGATTATGTAGGTTACCTAGCGGGCACTTGGATTATCTAGGTTAGCTAACAGGAACTTGGAATATCTAGGTTACCTAGCGGGCACTTGGACTATGTAGGTAACCTTGCGGGCACTTGTACTATCTAGGTTACCTAACGGGAACTTGGACTATGTAGGTTAACTAGCGGACACTTGGAATATCTAGGTTAACTAGCGGGCCCAGGACTATTTAGGTTAACTTGCGGGCACTTGGACTATCTAGGTTAACGAGCTGACCTTGCACTATGTAGGTTAACTAGCGGGCACTTGGACTATCTAGGTTAACGAACGTGCACTTGGACTATGTAGGTAACCTAGCGGACAATTGGACAGTCTAGGTTACCTAGCGGGCAATTGGACTATCTAGGTTAACGAACGGGCACTTCGACTATGTAGGTGACTTAGCGGGCACTTGGACTATGTAAGTTACCTAGCGGGCACTTGGACTATCTAGGTTACCTAGCGGGCACTTGGACTATGTAGGTTAACTAGCGGCCACTTGGACTATCTAGGTTACCGAACGGGCATTTGGACTATGTAGGTAACCTAGCGTGTACTTGGACAGTCTAGGTTACCTAGCGGGCACTTGGACTTCTAGGTTAACGAACGGGCACTTGGACTATGTATGTTGCATAGCGGGCAATTGGACTATCTAGGTTAGGTATTGGGCATTGGACTATCTAGGTTACCTAGCGGGCACTTGGACTATGTAGGTTACCTTGCGGGCACTTATACTAACTAGGTTACCTAACGGGAACTTGGACTATGTAGGTTAACTAGCGGACACTTGGAATATCTAGGTTAACTAGCTGACCTAGAACTATGTAGGTTAACTAGCGGGCACTTGGACTATCTAGGTTAACTAACGGGCACTTGCATAATGCAGGTTCCCTAGCGGGCACTTTGACTATGTAGGTTCCCTAACGGGCACTTGGAATATATAGGTTCCCTATCGGGCACTTGGACTATGTAGGTTCCTCAGCGGGCACTTGGACTATGTAGGTTCCCTCTCGGGCATTGGACTATGTAGGTTAACTAGCAGGCCCTTGGACTATCTAGGTTACCTAGCGGGCACTTGGACTATGTAGGTTAACTAGCGGACACTTGGACAATCTAGGTTACCTAGCGGGCACTTGAACTATGTACATACCCTAGCGGGCACTTGGACTATCTAGGTTACCTAGCAGGCACTTGGACTATGTACGTCCCCTAGCGGGCACTTGGACTATCTAGGTTAACTGGAGGGACTTGGACTATGTAGGTTAACTAGCGGGCACTTGGATTATCTAAGTTAACTAGCGGGCACTTGGACTATCTAGGTTAACTAGAGGGCACTTGGACTATCTAGATTGACTAGCGGGCCCTTGGACTATCTAGGTTTACTAGCGGGCACTTGAACTATCTAGGTTAACTAGCGGGCACTTGGACTATGTAGTTTTCCTAGCGGGCATTTGGATTACTTAGGTTACCTAGAGGGCACTTGGACTATGTAGGTTAACTAGCGGGCACTTGGACTATGTAGGTAACCTAGCAGGCACTTGGACTGTCTAGGTTACCTAGCGGGCACTTTGACTATCTATGTTAATGAAAGGGCACTTGGACTATGTAGCTTACCTAGCGGGCACTTGGATTATCTAAGTTAGCTAACAGGAACTTGGAATATCTAGGTTACCTAGCGGGCACTTGGACTATGTAGGTTACCTTGCGGGCACTTGTAATATCTCGGTTACCTAATGGGAACTTGGACTATGTAGGTTAACTAGCGGACACTTGGACTATCTAGGTTCGCTAACGGGCAATTGGACTATCTAGGTTACCTAGCGGGCACTTGGACTATCTACGTACCCTAGCGGGCACCTGGACTATCTAGGTTAACTAGAGGGCCCTTGGACTATCTAGGTTACCTAGCAGGCACTTGGATTATGAAGGATCCCTAGCGGGCACTTGAACAAACTAGTTTAACAATCGGGCACTTGGACGATCTAGGTTAACTAACGGGCACTTGGACTATCAAAGTTAACAAGTGAGCCCTTGGACTATGTAGGTTAACTAGCGGGCCCTTGGACTATCTAGGTTACCTAGCGGGCACTTGGACTATATAGGTTACCTAGCGGGCACTTGGACTATGTAGGTTACCTAGTGGGCACATGGACTATCTAAGTTAACGAACGGGCACTTGGAATATGCAGGTAACCTAGCGGGCACTTGGACTGTCGAGGTTACCTAGCGGGCACTTGGACTTCTAGGTTAACTAACGGGCACTAGGAATATGTAGGTTGCTTAGCGGGCACTTGGACTATATAGGTTAGGTAACGCGCACTTGCACTATCTAGGTTACCTAGCTGGAACATGGACAATGTAAGTTACCTAGCGGGCACTTGGACTATCTAGGTTACTTAACGGGCACTTTGACTATCTAGGTTACATAGCGGGCACTTGGACTATGTAGGTTACCTTGCGGGCACTTGTAATATCTCGGTTACCTAATGGGAACTTGGACTATGTAGGTTAACTAGCGGACACTTGGACTATCTAGGTTCGCTAACGGGCAATTGGACTATCTAGGTTACCTAGCGGGCACTTGGACTATCTACGTACCCTAGCGGGCACCTGGACTATCTAGGTTAACTAGAGGGCCCTTGGACTATCTAGGTTACCTAGCAGGCACTTGGATTATGAAGGATCCCTAGCAGGCACTTGAACAAACTAGTTTAACAATCGGGCACTTGGACGATCTAGGTTAACTAACGGGCACTTGGACTATCAAAGTTAACAAGTGAGCCCTTGGACTATGTAGGTTAACTAGCGGGCCCTTGGACTATCTAGGTTACCTAGCGGGCACTTGGACTACATAGGTTACCTAGCGGGCACATGGACTATGTAGGTTACATAGTGGGCAATTGGACTATCTAAGTTAACGAACGGGCACTTGGAATATGCAGGTAACCTAGCGGGCACTTGGACTGTCTAGGTTACCTAGCGGGCACTGGGACTTCTAGGTTAACTAACGGGCACATGGACTATGTAGGTTGCTTAGCGGTCACTTGGACTATATAGGTTAGGTAACGGGCACTTGCACTATCTAGGTTACCTAGCTGGAACATGGACAATGTAAGTTACCTAGAGGGCACTTGGACTATCTAGGTTACTTAACGGGCACTTTGACTATCTAGGTTACATAGCGGGCACTTGGACTATGTAGGTTAACTAGCGAGCACTTGGACTCTAGGTTACCTAGCGGGCACTTGGACTATCTAGGTTACCTAGCGGGCCCTTGGACTATGTAGGTTTCCTAGCGGGCACTTGGACTATCTAGGTTAACGAACGGGCACTTGGACTATGTAGGTAACCTAGCGGGCACTTGGACAGTCTAGGTTACCTAGCGGGCACTTGGATTATGTAGGTTACCTAGCGGGCCCTTGGACTATGTAGGTTTCCTAGCGGGCACTTGGACTATCTAGGTTAACGAACGGGCACTTGGAATATGTAGGTAACCTAGCGGACACTAGGAGATCTAGGTTACCTAGCGGGCACTTGGACTATGTAAGTTGCCTAGCGGGCACTTGGACTATCTAGGTTACCTAGCGGGCACTTGGACTATGTAGGTTAACTAGCGGGCACTTGGACTATCTAGGTTACCGAACGGGCATTTGGACTATGTAGGTAACCTAGCGTGAACTTGGACAGACTAGGTTACCTAGCGGGCACTTGGACTTCTAGGTTAACGAACGGGCACTTGGACTATGTATGTTGCATAGCGGGCAATTGAACTATCTAGGTTAGGTAACGGGCATTGGACTATCTAGGTTACCTAGCGGGAACTTGGACTATGTAGGTTACCTAGCGGGCACTTGGACTATCTAGGTTAACGAACGTGCACTTGGACTATGTAGGTAACCTAGCGGACAATTGGACAGTCTAGGTTACCTAGCGGGCACTTGGACTATCCAGGTTATCGAAAGGGCACTTGGATTATGTAGGTTACCTAGCGGGCACTTGGATTATCTAGGTTAGCTAACAGGAACTTGGAATATCTAGGTTACCTAGCGGGCACTTGGACTATGTAGGTAACCTTGCGGGCACTTGTACTATCTAGGTTACCTAACGGGAACTTGGACTATGTAGGTTAACTAGCGGACACTTGGAATATCTAGGTTAACTAGCGGGCCCAGGACTATTTAGGTTAACTTGCGGGCACTTGGACTATCTAGGTTAACGAGCTGACCTTGCACTATGTAGGTTAACTAGCGGGCACTTGGACTATCTAGGTTAACGAACGTGCACTTGGACTATGTAGGTAACCTAGCGGACAATTGGACAGTCTAGGTTACCTAGCGGGCAATTGGACTATCTAGGTTAACGAACGGGCACTTCGACTATGTAGGTGACTTAGCGGGCACTTGGACTATGTAAGTTACCTAGCGGGCACTTGGACTATCTAGGTTACCTAGCGGGCACTTGGACTATGTAGGTTAACTAGCGGGCACTTGGACTATCTAGGTTACCGAACGGGCATTTGGACTATGTAGGTAACCTAGCGTGTACTTGGACAGTCTAGGTTACCTAGCGGGCACTTGGACTTCTAGGTTAACGAACGGGCACTTGGACTATGTATGTTGCATAGCGGGCAATTGGACTATCTAGGTTAGGTATTGGGCATTGGACTATCTAGGTTACCTAGCGGGCACTTGGACTATGTAGGTTACCTTGCGGGCACTTATACTAACTAGGTTACCTAACGGGAACTTGGACTATGTAGGTTAACTAGCGGACACTTGGAATATCTAGGTTAACTAGCTGACCTAGAACTATGTAGGTTAACTAGCGGGCACTTGGACTATCTAGGTTAACTAACGGGCACTTGCATAATGCAGGTTCCCTAGCGGGCACTTTGACTATGTAGGTTCCCTAACGGGCACTTGGAATATATAGGTTCCCTATCGGGCACTTGGACTATGTAGGTTCCTCAGCGGGCACTTGGACTATGTAGGTTCCCTCTCGGGCATTGGACTATGTAGGTTAACTAGCAGGCCCTTGGACTATCTAGGTTACCTAGCGGGCACTTGGACTATGTAGGTTAACTAGCGGACACTTGGACAATCTAGGTTACCTAGCGGGCACTTGAACTATGTACATACCCTAGCGGGCACTTGGACTATCTAGGTTACCTAGCAGGCACTTGGACTATGTACGTCCCCTAGCGGGCACTTGGACTATCTAGGTTAACTGGAGGGACTTGGACTATGTAGGTTAACTAGCGGGCACTTGGATTATCTAAGTTAACTAGCGGGCACTTGGACTATCTAGGTTAACTAGAGGGCACTTGGACTATCTAGATTGACTAGCGGGCCCTTGGACTATCTAGGTTTACTAGCGGGCACTTGAACTATCTAGGTTAACTAGCGGGCACTTGGACTATGTAGTTTTCCTAGCGGGCATTTGGATTACTTAGGTTACCTAGAGGGCACTTGGACTATGTAGGTTAACTAGCGGGCACTTGGACTATGTAGGTAACCTAGCAGGCACTTGGACTGTCTAGGTTACCTAGCGGGCACTTTGACTATCTATGTTAATGAAAGGGCACTTGGACTATGTAGGTTACCTAGCGGGCACTTGGATTATCTAAGTTAGCTAACAGGAACTTGGAATATCTAGGTTACCTAGCGGGCACTTGGACTATGTAGGTTACCTTGCGGGCACTTGTAATATCTCGGTTACCTAATGGGAACTTGGACTATGTAGGTTAACTAGCGGACACTTGGACTATCTAGGTTCGCTAACGGGCAATTGGACTATCTAGGTTACCTAGCGGGCACTTGGACTATCTACGTACCCTAGCGGGCACCTGGACTATCTAGGTTAACTAGAGGGCCCTTGGACTATCTAGGTTACCTAGCAGGCACTTGGATTATGAAGGATCCCTAGCGGGCACTTGAACAAACTAGTTTAACAATCGGGCACTTGGACGATCTAGGTTAACTAACGGGCACTTGGACTATCAAAGTTAACAAGTGAGCCCTTGGACTATGTAGGTTAACTAGCGGGCCCTTGGACTATCTAGGTTACCTAGCGGGCACTTGGACTATATAGGTTACCTAGCGGGCACTTGGACTATGTAGGTTACCTAGTGGGCACATGGACTATCTAAGTTAACGAACGGGCACTTGGAATATGCAGGTAACCTAGCGGGCACTTGGACTGTCGAGGTTACCTAGCGGGCACTTGGACTTCTAGGTTAACTAACGGGCACTAGGAATATGTAGGTTGCTTAGCGGGCACTTGGACTATATAGGTTAGGTAACGCGCACTTGCACTATCTAGGTTACCTAGCTGGAACATGGACAATGTAAGTTACCTAGCGGGCACTTGGACTATCTAGGTTACTTAACGGGCACTTTGACTATCTAGGTTACATAGCGGGCACTTGGACTATGTAGGTTAACTAGCGAGCACTTGGACTCTAGGTTACCTAGCGGGCACTTGGACTATCTAGGTTACCTAGCGGGCCCTTGGACTATGTAGGTTTCCTAGCGGGCACTTGGACTATGTAGGTAACATAGCGGGCACTTGGACAGTCTAGCGGGCACTTGGACGATCTAGGTTACCTAGCGGGCCCTTGGACTATGTAGGTTTCCTAGCGGGCACTTGGACTATCTAGGTTAACGAACGGGCACTTGGACTATGTAGGTAACCTAGCGGACACTTGGAGATCTAGGTTACCTAGCGGGCAATTGGACTATCTAGGTTAACGAACGGGCACTTGGACTATCTAGGTTACCTAGCGGGAACTTGGACTATGTAAGTTGCCTAGCGGGCACTTGGACTATCTAGGTTACCTAGCGGGCACTTGGACTATGTAGGTTAACTAGCGGGCACTTGGACTATCTAGGTTACCGAACGGGCATTTGGACTATGTAGGTAACCTAGCGTGAACTTGGACAGACTAGGTTACCTAGCGGGCACTTGGACTTCTAGGTTAAGGAACGGGCACTTGGACTATGTATGTTTCATAGCGGGCAATTGGACTATCTAGGTTAGGTAACGGGCATTGGACTATCTAGGTTACCTAGCGGGAACTTGGACTATGTAGGTTACCAGGCGGGCAATTGGATTATCTAGGTTAACGAACGGGCCCTTGGACTATCTAGGTTACCTAGCGGGCATTTGGACTATCTAGGTTAACGAACGGGCACTTGGACTATCTAGGTTACCTAGCGGGCACTTGGACTATGTAGGTTAACTAGAAGGCACTTGGACTATCAAGGTTACCCAGCGGGCCCTTGGACTCTGTAGGTTACAAGCGGGCACTTGGACTATCTAGGTTAACGAACGTGCACTTGGACTATGTAGGTAACCTAGCGGGCACGTGGACTGTCTAGGTTACCTAGCAGGCACTTGGCCTATCTAGGTTAACGAACGGGCACTTGGACTATGTAGGTTAACTAGCGGACACTTCGACTATCTAGGTTCGCTAACGGGCAATTGGACTATCTAGGTTACCTAGCGGGCACTTGGACTATCTACGTACCCTAGCGGGCACTTGGACTATCTAGGTTAACTAGAGGGCCCTTGGACTATCTAGGTTACCTAGCAGGAACTTGGATTATGAAGGATCCCTAGCGGGCACTTGGACAATCTAGTTTAACTATCGGGCACTTGGACGATCTAGGTTAACTAGCGGGCACTTGGACTATCAAAGTTAACAAGTGAGCCCTTGGACTATGTAGGTTAACTAGCGGGCCCTTGGACTATCTAGGTTACCTAGCGGGCACTTGGACTACATAGGTTACCTAGCGGGCACTTGGACTATGTAGGTTACCTAGTGGGCACTTGGACTATCTAAGTTAACGAACGGGCACTTGGAATATGCAGGTAACCTAGCGGGCACTTGGACTGTCTAGGTTACCTAGCGGGCACTTGGACTTCTAGGTTAACTAACGGGCACATGGACTATGTAGGTTGCTTAGCGGGCACTTGGACTATATAAGTTAGGTAACGGGCACTTGCACTATCTAGGTTACCTAGCTGGAACATGGACAATGTAAGTTACCTAGAGGGCACTTGGACTATCTAGGTTACTTAACGGGCACTTTGACTATCTAGGTTACATAGCGGGCACTTGGACTATGTAGGTTAACTAGCGAGCACTTGGACTCTAGGTTACCTAGCGGGCACTTGGACTATCTAGGTTACCTAGCGGGCCCTTGGACTATGTAGGTTCCTCAGCGGGCACTTGGACTATGTAGGTTCCCTCTCGGGCATTGGACTATGTAGGTTAACTAGCAGGCCCTTGGACTATCTAGGTTACGTAGCGGGCACTTGGACTATGTAGGTTAACTAGCGGACACTTGGACAATCTAGGTTACCTAGCGGGCACTTGAACTATGTACATACCCTAGCGGGCACTTGGACTATCTAGGTTACCTAGCAGGCACTTGGACTATGTACGTCCCCTAGCGGGCACTTGGACTATCTAGGTTAACTGGAGGGACTCGGACTATGTAGGTTAACTAGCGGGCACTTGGATTATCTAAGTTAACTAGCGGGCACTTGGACTATCTAGGTTTACTAGCGGGCACTTGAACTATCTAGGTTAACTAGCGGGCACTTGGACTATGTAGTTTTCCTAGCGGGCATTTGGATTACTTAGGTTACCTAGAGGGCACTTGGACTATGTAGGTTAACTAGCGGGCACTTGGACTATGTAGGTAACCTAGCAGGCACTTGGACTGTCTAGGTTACCTAGCGGGCACTTTGACTATCTATGTTAATGAAAGGGCACTTGGACTATGTAGCTTACCTAGCGGGCACTTGGATTATCTAAGTTAGCTAACAGGAACTTGGAATATCTAGGTTACCTAGCGGGCACTTGGACTATGTAGGTTACCTTGCGGGCACTTGTAATATCTCGGTTACCTAATGGGAACTTGGACTATGTAGGTTAACTAGCGGACACTTGGACTATCTAGGTTCGCTAACGGGCAATTGGACTATCTAGGTTACCTAGCGGGCACTTGGACTATCTACGTACCCTAGCGGGCACCTGGACTATCTAGGTTAACTAGAGGGCCCTTGGACTATCTAGGTTACCTAGCAGGCACTTGGATTATGAAGGATCCCTAGCGGGCACTTGAACAAACTAGTTTAACAATCGGGCACTTGGACGATCTAGGTTAACTAACGGGCACTTGGACTATCAAAGTTAACAAGTGAGCCCTTGGACTATGTAGGTTAACTAGCGGGCCCTTGGACTATCTAGGTTACCTAGCGGGCACTTGGACTATATAGGTTACCTAGCGGGCACTTGGACTATGTAGGTTACCTAGTGGGCACTTGGACTATCTATGTTAACGAACGGGCACTTTGAATATGCAGGTAACCTAGCGGGCACTTGGACTGTCGAGGTTACCTAGCGGGCACTTGGACTTCTAGGTTAACTAACGGGCACTAGGAATATGTAGGTTGCTTAGCGGGCACTTGGACTATATAGGTTAGGTAACGCGCACTTGCACTATCTAGGTTACCTAGCTGGAACATGGACAATGTAAGTTACCTAGCGGGCACTTGGACTATCTAGGTTACTTAACGGGCACTTTGACTATCTAGGTTACATAGCGGGCACTTGGACTATGTAGGTTAACTAGCGAGCACTTGGACTCTAGGTTACCTAGCGGGCACTTGGACTATCTAGGTTACCTAGCGGGCCCTTGGACTATGTAGGTTTCCTAGCGGGCACTTGGACTATCTAGGTTAACGAACGGGCACTTGGACTATGTAGGTAACATAGCGGGCACTTGGACAGTCTAGCGGGCACTTGGACGATCTAGGTTACCTAGAGGGCCCTTGGACTATGTAGGTTTCCTAGCGGGCACTTGGACTATCTAGGTTAACGAACGGGCACTTGGACTATGTAGGTAACCTAGCGGGCACTTGGACAGTCTAGCGGGCACTTGGACGATCTAGGTTACCTAGCGGGCCCTTGGACTATGTAGGTTTCCTAGCGGGCACTTGTAATATCTCGGTTACCTAATGGGAACTTGGACTATGTAGGTTAACTAGCGGACACTTGGACTATCTAGGTTCGCTAACGGGCAATTGGACTATCTAGGTTACCTAGCGGGCACTTGGACTATCTACGTACCCTAGCGGGCACCTGGACTATCTAGGTTAACTAGAGGGCCCTTGGACTATCTAGGTTACCTAGCAGGCACTTGGATTATGAAGGATCCCTAGCGGGCACTTGAACAAACTAGTTTAACAATCGGGCACTTGGACGATCTAGGTTAACTAACGGGCACTTGGACTATCAAAGTTAACAAGTGAGCCCTTGGACTATGTAGGTTAACTAGCGGGCCCTTGGACTATCTAGGTTACCTAGCGGGCACTTGGACTATATAGGTTACCTAGCGGGCACTTGGACTATATAGGTTACCTAGTGGGCACTTGGACTATCTAAGTTAACGAACGGGCACTTGGAATATGCAGGTAACCTAGCGGGCACTTGGACTGTCGAGGTTACCTAGCGGGCACTTGGACTATGTAGGTTACCTTGCGGGCACTTGTAATATCTCGGTTACCTAATGGGAACTTGGACTATGTAGGTTAACTAGCGGACACTTGGACTATCTAGGTTCGCTAACGGGCAATTGGACTATCTAGGTTACCTAGCGGGCACTTGGACTATCTACGTACCCTAGCGGGCACCTGGACTATCTAGGTTAACTAGAGGGCCCTTGGACTATCTAGGTTACCTAGCAGGCACTTGGATTATGAAGGATCCCTAGCGGGCACTTGAACAAACTAGTTTAACAATCGGGCACTTGGACGATCTAGGTTAACTAACGGGCACTTGGACTATCAAAGTTAACAAGTGAGCCCTTGGACTATGTAGGTTAACTAGCGGGCCCTTGGACTATCTAGGTTACCTAGCGGGCACTTGGACTATATAGGTTACCTAGCGGGCACTTGGACTATGTAGGTTACCTAGTGGGCACTTGGACTATCTAAGTTAACGAACGGGCACTTGGAATATGCAGGTAACCTAGCGGGCACTTGGACTGTCGAGGTTACCTAGCGGGCACTTGGACTTCTAGGTTAACTAACGGGCACTAGGAATATGTAGGTTGCTTAGCGGGCACTTGGACTATATAGGTTAGGTAACGCGCACTTGCACTATCTAGGTTACCTAGCTGGAACATGGACAATGTAAGTTACCTAGCGGGCACTTGGACTATCTAGGTTACTTAACGGGCACTTTGACTATCTAGGTTACATAGCGGGCACTTGGACTATGTAGGTTAACTAGCGAGCACTTGGACTCTAGGTTACCTAGCGGGCACTTGGACTATCTAGGTTACCTAGCGGGCCCTTGGACTATGTAGGTTTCCTAGCGGGCACTTGGACTATCTAGGTTAACGAACGGGCACTTGGACTATGTAGGTAACATAGCAGGCACTTGGACAGTCAAGCGGGCACTTGGACGATCTAGGTTACCTAGCGTGCCCTTGGACTATGTAGGTTTCCTAGCGGGCACTTGGACTATCTAGGTTAACGAACGGGCACTTGGACTATGTAGGTAACCTAGCGGACACTTGGAGATCTAGGTTACCTAGCGGGCAATTGGACTATCTAGGTTAACGAACGGGCACTTGGACTATCTAGGTTACCTAGCGGGCACTTGGACTATGTAAGTTGCCTAGCGGGCACTTGGACTATCTAGGTTACCTAGCGGGCACTTGGACTATGTAGGTTAACTAGCGGGCACTTGGACTATCTAGGTTACCGAACGGGCATTTGGACTATGTAGGTAACCTAGCGTGAACTTGGACAGACTAGGTTACCTAGCGGGCACTTGGACTTCTAGGTTAAGGAACGGGCACTTGGACTATGTATGTTTCATAGCGGGCAATTGGACTATCTAGGTTAGGTAACGGGCATTGGACTATCTAGGTTACCTAGCGGGAACTTGGACTATGTAGGTTACCAGGCGGGCAATTGGATTATCTAGGTTAACGAACGGGCCCTTGGACTATCTAGGTTACCTAGCGGGCATTTGGACTATCTAGGTTAACGAACGGGCACTTGGACTATCTAGGTTACCTAGCGGGCACTTGGACTATGTAGGTTAACTAGAAGGCACTTGGACTATCAAGGTTACCCAGCGGGCCCTTGGACTCTGTAGGTTACAAGCGGGCACTTGGACTATCTAGGTTAACGAACGTGCACTTGGACTATGTAGGTAACCTAGCGGGCACGTGGACTGTCTAGGTTACCTAGCAGGCACTTGGCCTATCTAGGTTAACGAACGGGCACTTGGACTATGTAGGTTAACTAGCGGACACTTCGACTATCTAGGTTCGCTAACGGGCAATTGGACTATCTAGGTTACCTAGCGGGCACTTGGACTATCTACGTACCCTAGCGGGCACTTGGACTATCTAGGTTAACTAGAGGGCCCTTGGACTATCTAGGTTACCTAGCAGGCACTTGGATTATGAAGGATCCCTAGCGGGCACTTGGACAATCTAGTTTAACTATCGGGCACTTGGACGATCTAGGTTAACTAGCGGGCACTTGGACTATCAAAGTTAACAAGTGAGCCCTTGGACTATGTAGGTTAACTAGCGGGCCCTTGGACTATCTAGGTTACCTAGCGGGCACTTGGACTACATAGGTTACCTAGCGGGCACTTGGACTATGTAGGTTACCTAGTGGGCACTTGGACTATCTAAGTTAACGAACGGGCACTTGGAATATGCAGGTAACCTAGCGGGCACTTGGACTGTCTAGGTTACCTAGCGGGCACTTGGACTTCTAGGTTAACTAACGGGCACATGGACTATGTAGGTTGCTTAGCGGGCACTTGGACTATATAAGTTAGGTAACGGGCACTTGCACTATCTAGGTTACCTAGCTGGAACATGGACAATGTAAGTTACCTAGAGGGCACTTGGACTATCTAGGTTACTTAACGGGCACTTTGACTATCTAGGTTACATAGCGGGCACTTGGACTATGTAGGTTAACTAGCGAGCACTTGGACTCTAGGTTACCTAGCGGGCACTTGGACTATCTAGGTTACCTAGCGGGCCCTTGGACTATGTAGGTTCCTCAGCGGGCACTTGGACTATGTAGGTTCCCTCTCGGGCATTGGACTATGTAGGTTAACTAGCAGGCCCTTGGACTATCTAGGTTACCTAGCGGGCACTTGGACTATGTAGGTTAACTAGCGGACACTTGGACAATCTAGGTTACCTAGCGGGCACTTGAACTATGTACATACCCTAGCGGGCACTTGGACTATCTAGGTTACCTAGCAGGCACTTGGACTATGTACGTCCCCTAGCGGGCACTTGGACTATCTAGGTTAACTGGAGGGACTCGGACTATGTAGGTTAACTAGCGGGCACTTGGATTATCTAAGTTAACTAGCGGGCACTTGGACTATCTAGGTTTACTAGCGGGCACTTGAACTATCTAGGTTAACTAGCGGGCACTTGGACTATGTAGTTTTCCTAGCGGGCATTTGGATTACTTAGGTTACCTAGAGGGCACTTGGACTATGTAGGTTAACTAGCGGGCACTTGGACTATGTAGGTAACCTAGCAGGCACTTGGACTGTCTAGGTTACCTAGCGGGCACTTTGACTATCTATGTTAATGAAAGGGCACTTGGACTATGTAGCTTACCTAGCGGGCACTTGGATTATCTAAGTTAGCTAACAGGAACTTGGAATATCTAGGTTACCTAGCGGGCACTTGGACTATGTAGGTTACCTTGCGGGCACTTGTAATATCTCGGTTACCTAATGGGAACTTGGACTATGTAGGTTAACTAGCGGACACTTGGACTATCTAGGTTCGCTAACGGGCAATTGGACTATCTAGGTTACCTAGCGGGCACTTGGACTATCTACGTACCCTAGCGGGCACCTGGACTATCTAGGTTAACTAGAGGGCCCTTGGACTATCTAGGTTACCTAGCAGGCACTTGGATTATGAAGGATCCCTAGCGGGCACTTGAACAAACTAGTTTAACAATCGGGCACTTGGACGATCTAGGTTAACTAACGGGCACTTGGACTATCAAAGTTAACAAGTGAGCCCTTGGACTATGTAGGTTAACTAGCGGGCCCTTGGACTATCTAGGTTACCTAGCGGGCACTTGGACTATATAGGTTACCTAGCGGGCACTTGGACTATGTAGGTTACCTAGTGGGCACTTGGACTATCTATGTTAACGAACGGGCACTTGGAATATGCAGGTAACCTAGCGGGCACTTGGACTGTCGAGGTTACCTAGCGGGCACTTGGACTTCTAGGTTAACTAACGGGCACTAGGAATATGTAGGTTGCTTAGCGGGCACTTGGACTATATAGGTTAGGTAACGCGCACTTGCACTATCTAGGTTACCTAGCTGGAACATGGACAATGTAAGTTACCTAGCGGGCACTTGGACTATCTAGGTTACTTAACGGGCACTTTGACTATCTAGGTTACATAGCGGGCACTTGGACTATGTAGGTTAACTAGCGAGCACTTGGACTCTAGGTTACCTAGCGGGCACTTGGACTATCTAGGTTACCTAGCGGGCCCTTGGACTATGTAGGTTTCCTAGCGGGCACTTGGACTATCTAGGTTAACGAACGGGCACTTGGACTATGTAGGTAACATAGCGGGCACTTGGACAGTCTAGCGGGCACTTGGACGATCTAGGTTACCTAGCGGGCCCTTGGACTATGTAGGTTTCCTAGCGGGCACTTGGACTATCTAGGTTAACGAACGGGCACTTGGACTATGTAGGTAACCTAGCGGGCACTTGGACAGTCTAGCGGGCACTTGGACGATCTAGGTTACCTAGCGGGCCCTTGGACTATGTAGGTTTCCTAGCGGGCACTTGGACTATCTAGGTTAACGAACGGGCACTTGGACTATCTAGGTTACCTAGCGGGAACTTGGACTATGTAAGTTGCCTAGCGGGCACTTGGACTATCTAGGTTACCTAGCGGGCACTTGGACTATGTAGGTTAACTAGCGGGCACTTGGACTATCTAGGTTACCGAACGGGCATTTGGACTATGTAAGTAACCTAGCGTGAACTTGGACAGACTAGGTTACCTAGCGGGCACTTGGACTTCTAGGTTAACGAACGGGCACTTGGACTATGTATGTTTCATAGCGGGCAATTGGACTATCTAGGTTAGGTAACGGGCATTGGACTATCTAGGTTACCTAGCGGGAACTTGGACTATGTAGGTTACCTAGCGGGCAATTGGACTATCTAGGTTAACGAACGGGCCCTTGGACTATCTAGGTTACCTAGCGGGCAATTGGACTATCTAGGTTAACGAACGGGCACTTGGACTATCTAGGTTACCTAGCGGGCACTTGGACTATGTAGGTTAACTAGAAGGCACTTGGACTATCAAGGTTACCCAGCGGGCCCTTGGACTATGTAGGTTACAAGCGGGCACTTGGACTATCTAGGTTAACGAACGTGCACTTGGACTATGTAGGTAACCTAGCGGGCACGTGGACTGTCTAGGTTACCTAGCAGGCACTTGGCCTATCTAGGTTAACGAATGGGCACTTGGACTATGTAGGTTAACTAGCGGACACTTCGACTATCTAGGTTCGCTAACGGGCAATTGGACTATCTAGGTTACCTAGCGGGCACTTGGACTATCTACGTACCCTAGCGGGCACTTGGACTATCTAGGTTAACTAGAGGGCCCTTGGACTATCTAGGTTACCTAGCAGGTACTTGGATTATGAAGGATCCCTAGCGGGCACTTGGACAATCTAGTTTAACTATCGGGCACTTGGACGATCTAGGTTAACTAGCGGGCACTTGGACTATCAAAGTTAACAAGTGAGCCCTTGGACTATGTAGGTTAACTAGCGGGCCCTTGGACTATCTAGGTTACCTAGCGGGCACTTGGACTACATAGGTTACCTAGCGGGCACTTGGACTATGTAGGTTACCTAGTGGGCACTTGGACTATCTAAGTTAACGAACGGGCACTTGGAATATGCAGGTAGCCTAGCGGGCACTTGGACTGTCTAGGTTACCTAGCGGGCACTGGGACTTCTAGGTTAACTAACGGGCACATGGACTATGTAGGTTGCTTAGCGGTCACTTGGACTATATAGGTTAGGTAACGGGCACTTGCACTATCTAGGTTACCTAGCTGGAACATGGACAATGTAAGTTACCTAGAGGGCACTTGGACTATCTAGGTTACTTAACGGGCACTTTGACTTTCTAGGTTACATAGCGGGCACTTGGACTATGTAGGTTAACTAGCGAGCACTTGGACTCTAGGTTACCTAGCGGGCACTTGGACTATCTAGGTTACCTAGCGGGCCCTTGGACTATGTAGGTTTCCTAGCGGGCACTTGGACTATCTAGGTTAACGAACGGGCACTTGGACTATGTAGGTAACCTAGCGGGCACTTGGACAGTCTAGGTTACCTAGCGGGCACTTGGATTATCTAGGTTACCTAGCGGGCCCTTGGACTATGTAGGTTTCCTAGCGGGCACTTGGACTATCTAGGTTAACGAACGGGCACTTGGACTATGTAGGTAACCTAGCGGACACTTGGAGATCTAGGTTACCTAGCGGGCACTTGGACTATGTAAGTTGCCTAGCGGGCACTTGGACTATCTAGGTTACCTAGCAGGCACTTGGACTATGTACGTCCCCTAGCGGGCACTTGGACTATCTAGGTTAACTGGAGGGACTTGGACTATGTAGGTTAACTAGCGGGCACTTGGATTATCTAAGTTAACTAGCGGGCACTTGGACTATCTAGGTTAACTAGAGGGCACTTGGACTATCTAGATTAACTAGCGGGCCCTTGGACTATCTAGGTTTACTAGAGGGCACTTGAACTATCTAGGTTAACTAGCGGGCACTTGGACTATGTAGTTTTCCTAGCGGGCTTTTGGATTACTTAGGTTACCTAGAGGGCCCTTGGACTATGTAGGTTAACTAGCGGGCACTTGGACTATGTAGGTAACCTAGCAGGCACTTGGACTGTCTAGGTTACCTAGCGGGCACTTTGACTATCTATGTTAATGAAAGGGCACTTGGACTATGTAGGTTACCTAGCGGGCACTTGGATTATCTAAGTTAGCTAACAGGAACTTGGAATATCTAGGTTACCTAGCGGGCACTTGGACTATGTAGGTTACCTTGCGGGCACTTGTAATATCTCGGTTACCTAATGGGAACTTGGACTATGTAGGTTAACTAGCGGACACTTGGACTATCTAGGTTCGCTAACGGGCAATTGGACTATCTAGGTTACCTAGCGGGCACTTGGACTATCTACGTACCCTAGCGGGCACCTGGACTATCTAGGTTAACTAGAGGGCCCTTGGACTATCTAGGTTACCTAGCAGGCACTTGGATTATGAAGGATCCCTAGCGGGCACTTGAACAAACTAGTTTAACAATCGGGCACTTGGACGATCTAGGTTAACTAACGGGCACTTGGACTATCAAAGTTAACAAGTGAGCCCTTGGACTATGTAGGTTAACTAGCGGGCCCTTGGACTATCTAGGTTACCTAGCGGGCACTTGGACTATATAGGTTACCTAGCGGGCACTTGGACTATGTAGGTTACCTAGTGGGCACTTGGACTATCTAAGTTAACGAACGGGCACTTGGAATATGCAGGTAACCTAGCGGGCACTTGGACTGTCGAGGTTACCTAGCGGGCACTTGGACTTCTAGGTTAACTAACGGGCACTAGGAATATGTAGGTTGCTTAGCGGGCACTTGGACTATATAGGTTAGGTAACGCGCACTTGCACTATCTAGGTTACCTAGCTGGAACATGGACAATGTAAGTTACCTAGCGGGCACTTGGACTATCTAGGTTACTTAACGGGCACTTTGACTATCTAGGTTACATAGCGGGCACTTGGACTATGTAGGTTAACTAGCGAGCACTTGGACTCTAGGTTACCTAGCGGGCACTTGGACTATCTAGGTTACCTAGCGGGCCCTTGGACTATGTAGGTTTCCTAGCGGGCACTTGGACTATCTAGGTTAACGAACGGGCACTTGGACTATGTAGGTAACATAGCGGGCACTTGGACAGTCTAGCGGGCACTTGGACGATCTAGGTTACCTAGCGGGCCCTTGGACTATGTAGGTTTCCTAGCGGGCACTTGGACTATCTAGGTTAACGAACGGGCACTTGGACTATGTAGGTAACCTAGCGGGCACTTGGACAGTCTAGCGGGCACTTGGACGATCTAGGTTACCTAGCGGGCCCTTGGACTATGTAGGTTTCCTAGCGGGCACTTGGACTATCTAGGTTAACGAACGGGCACTTGGACTATCTAGGTTACCTAGCGGGAACTTGGACTATGTAAGTTGCCTAGCGGGCACTTGGACTATCTAGGTTACCTAGCGGGCACTTGGACTATGTAGGTTAACTAGCGGGCACTTGGACTATCTAGGTTACCGAACGGGCATTTGGACTATGTAAGTAACCTAGCGTGAACTTGGACAGACTAGGTTACCTAGCGGGCACTTGGACTTCTAGGTTAACGAACGGGCACTTGGACTATGTATGTTTCATAGCGGGCAATTGGACTATCTAGGTTAGGTAACGGGCATTGGACTATCTAGGTTACCTAGCGGGAACTTGGACTATGTAGGTTACCTAGCGGGCAATTGGACTATCTAGGTTAACGAACGGGCCCTTGGACTATCTAGGTTACCTAGCGGGCAATTGGACTATCTAGGTTAACGAACGGGCACTTGGACTATCTAGGTTACCTAGCGGGCACTTGGACTATGTAGGTTAACTAGAAGGCACTTGGACTATCAAGGTTACCCAGCGGGCCCTTGGACTATGTAGGTTACAAGCGGGCACTTGGACTATCTAGGTTAACGAACGTGCACTTGGACTATGTAGGTAACCTAGCGGGCACGTGGACTGTCTAGGTTACCTAGCAGGCACTTGGCCTATCTAGGTTAACGAACGGGCACTTGGACTATGTAGGTTAACTAGCGGACACTTCGACTATCTAGGTTCGCTAATGGGCAATTGGACTATCTAGGTTACCTAGCGGGCACTTGGACTATCTACGTACCCTAGCGGGCACTTGGACTATCTAGGTTAACTAGAGGGCCCTTGGACTATCTAGGTTACCTAGCAGGCACTTGGATTATGAAGGATCCCTAGCGGGCACTTGGACAATCTAGTTTAACTATCGGGCACTTGGACGATCTAGGTTAACTAGCGGGCACTTGGACTATCAAAGTTAACAAGTGAGCCCTTGGACTATGTAGGTTAACTAGCGGGCCCTTGGACTATCTAGGTTACCTAGCGGGCACTTGGACTACATAGGTTACCTAGCGGGCACTTGGACTATGTAGGTTACCTAGTGGGCACTTGGACTATCTAAGTTAACGAACGGGCACTTGGAATATGCAGGTAGCCTAGCGGGCACTTGGACTGTCTAGGTTACCTAGCGGGCACTGGGACTTCTAGGTTAACTAACGGGCACATGGACTATGTAGGTTGCTTAGCGGTCACTTGGACTATATAGGTTAGGTAACGGGCACTTGCACTATCTAGGTTACCTAGCTGGAACATGGACAATGTAAGTTACCTAGAGGGCACTTGGACTATCTAGGTTACTTAACGGGCACTTTGACTTTCTAGGTTACATAGCGGGCACTTGGACTATGTAGGTTAACTAGCGAGCACTTGGACTCTAGGTTACCTAGCGGGCACTTGGACTATCTAGGTTACCTAGCGGGCCCTTGGACTATGTAGGTTTCCTAGCGGGCACTTGGACTATCTAGGTTAACGAACGGGCACTTGGACTATGTAGGTAACCTAGCGGGCACTTGGACAGTCTAGGTTACCTAGCGGGCACTTGGATTATCTAGGTTACCTAGCGGGCCCTTGGACTATGTAGGTTTCCTAGCGGGCACTTGGACTATCTAGGTTAACGAACGGGCACTTGGACTATGTAGGTAACCTAGCGGACACTTGGAGATCTAGGTTACCTAGCGGGCACTTGGACTATGTAAGTTGCCTAGCGGGCACTTGGACTATCTAGGTTACCTAGCAGGCACTTGGACTATGTACGTCCCCTAGCGGGCACTTGGACTATCTAGGTTAACTGGAGGGACTTGGACTATGTAGGTTAACTAGCGGGCACTTGGATTATCTAAGTTAACTAGCGGGCACTTGGACTATCTAGGTTAACTAGAGGGCACTTGGACTATCTAGATTAACTAGCGGGCCCTTGGACTATCTAGGTTTACTAGAGGGCACTTGAACTATCTAGGTTAACTAGCGGGCACTTGGACTATGTAGTTTTCCTAGCGGGCTTTTGGATTACTTAGGTTACCTAGAGGGCCCTTGGACTATGTAGGTTAACTAGCGGGCACTTGGACTATGTAGGTAACCTAGCAGGCACTTGGACTGTCTAGGTTACCTAGCGGGCACTTTGACTATCTATGTTAATGAAAGGGCACTTGGACTATGTAGGTTACCTAGCGGGCACTTGGATTATCTAAGTTAGCTAACAGGAACTTGGAATATCTAGGTTACCTAGCGGGCACTTGGACTATGTAGGTTACCTTGCGGGCACTTGTAATATCTCGGTTACCTAATGGGAACTTGGACTATGTAGGTTAACTAGCGGACACTTGGACTATCTAGGTTCGCTAACGGGCAATTGGACTATCTAGGTTACCTAGCGGGCACTTGGACTATCTACGTACCCTAGCGGGCACCTGGACTATCTAGGTTAACTAGAGGGCCCTTGGACTATCTAGGTTACCTAGCAGGCACTTGGATTATGAAGGATCCCTAGCGGGCACTTGAACAAACTAGTTTAACAATCGGGCACTTGGACGATCTAGGTTAACTAACGGGCACTTGGACTATCAAAGTTAACAAGTGAGCCCTTGGACTATGTAGGTTAACTAGCGGGCCCTTGGACTATCTAGGTTACCTAGCGGGCACTTGGACTATATAGGTTACCTAGCGGGCACTTGGACTATGTAGGTTACCTAGTGGGCACTTGGACTATCTAAGTTAACGAACGGGCACTTGGAATATGCAGGTAACCTAGCGGGCACTTGGACTGTCGAGGTTACCTAGCGGGCACTTGGACTTCTAGGTTAACTAACGGGCACTAGGAATATGTAGGTTGCTTAGCGGGCACTTGGACTATATAGGTTAGGTAACGCGCACTTGCACTATCTAGGTTACCTAGCTGGAACATGGACAATGTAAGTTACCTAGCGGGCACTTGGACTATCTAGGTTACTTAACGGGCACTTTGACTATCTAGGTTACATAGCGGGCACTTGGACTATGTAGGTTAACTAGCGAGCACTTGGACTCTAGGTTACCTAGCGGGCACTTGGACTATCTAGGTTACCTAGCGGGCCCTTGGACTATGTAGGTTTCCTAGCGGGCACTTGGACTATCTAGGTTAACGAACGGGCACTTGGACTATGTAGGTAACATAGCGGGCACTTGGACAGTCTAGCGGGCACTTGGACGATCTAGGTTACCTAGCGGGCCCTTGGACTATGTAGGTTTCCTAGCGGGCACTTGGACTATCTAGGTTAACGAACGGGCACTTGGACTATGTAGGTAACCTAGCGGACACTTGGAGATCTAGGTTACCTAGCGGGCAATTGGACTATCTAGGTTAACGAACGGGCACTTGGACTATCTAGGTTACCTAGCGGGAACTTGGACTATGTAAGTTGCCTAGCGGGCACTTGGACTATCTAGGTTACCTAGCGGGCACTTGGACTATGTAGGTTAACTAGCGGGCACTTGGACTATCTAGGTTACCGAACGGGCATTTGGACTATGTAGGTAACCTAGCGTGAACTTGGACAGACTAGGTTACCTAGCGGGCACTTGGACTTCTAGGTTAACGAACGGGCACTTGGACTATGTATGTTTCATAGCGGGCAATTGGACTATCTAGGTTAGGTAACGGGCATTGGACTATCTAGGTTACCTAGCGGGAACTTGGACTATGTAGGTTACCTAGCGGGCAATTGGACTATCTAGGTTAACGAACGGGCCCTTGGACTATCTAGGTTACCTAGCGGGCAATTGGACTATCTAGGTTAACGAACGGGCACTTGGACTATCTAGGTTACCTAGCGGGCACTTGGACTATGTAGGTTAACTAGAAGGCACTTGGACTATCAAGGTTACCCAGCGGGCCCTTGGACTATGTAGGTTACAAGCGGGCACTTGGACTATCTAGGTTAACGAACGTGCACTTGGACTATGTAGGTAACCTAGCGGGCACGTGGACTGTCTAGGTTACCTAGCAGGCACTTGGCCTATCTAGGTTAACGAACGGGCACTTGGACTATGTAGGTTAACTAGCGGACACTTCGACTATCTAGGTTCGCTAACGGGCAATTGGACTATCTAGGTTACCTAGCGGGCACTTGGACTATCTACGTACCCTAGCGGGCACTTGGACTATCTAGGTTAACTAGAGGGCCCTTGGACTATCTAGGTTACCTAGCAGGCACTTGGATTATGAAGGATCCCTAGCGGGCACTTGGACAATCTAGTTTAACTATCGGGCACTTGGACGATCTAGGTTAACTAGCGGGCACTTGGACTATCAAAGTTAACAAGTGAGCCCTTGGACTATGTAGGTTAACTAGCGGGCCCTTGGACTATCTAGGTTACCTAGCGGGCACTTGGACTACATAGGTTACCTAGCGGGCACTTGGACTATGTAGGTTACCTAGTGGGCACTTGGACTATCTAAGTTAACGAACGGGCACTTGGAATATGCAGGTAACCTAGCGGGCACTTGGACTGTCTAGGTTACCTAGCGGGCACTGGGACTTCTAGGTTAACTAACGGGCACATGGACTATGTAGGTTGCTTAGCGGTCACTTGGACTATATAGGTTAGGTAACGGGCACTTGCACTATCTAGGTTACCTAGCTGGAACATGGACAATGTAAGTTACCTAGAGGGCACTTGGACTATCTAGGTTACTTAACGGGCACTTTGACTATCTAGGTTACATAGCGGGCACTTGGACTATGTAGGTTAACTAGCGAGCACTTGGACTCTAGGTTACCTAGCGGGCACTTGGACTATCTAGGTTACCTAGCGGGCCCTTGGACTATGTAGGTTTCCTAGCGGGCACTTGGACTATCTAGGTTAACGAACGGGCACTTGGACTATGTAGGTCACCTAGCGGGCACTTGGACAGTCTAGGTTACCTAGCGGGCACTTGGATTATCTAGGTTACCTAGCGGGCCCTTGGACTATGTAGGTTTCCTAGCGGGCACTTGGACTATCTAGGTTAACGCACGGGCACTTGGACTATGTAGGTAACCTAGCGGACACTAGGAGATCTAGGTTACCTAGCGGGCACTTGGACTATGTAAGTTGCCTAGCGGGCACTTGGACTATCTAGGTTACCTAGCGGGCACTTGGACTATGTAGGTTAACTAGCGGGCACTTGGACTATCTAGGTTACCGAACGGGCATTTGGACTATGTAGGTAACCTAGCGTGAACTTGGACAGACTAGGTTACCTAGCGGGCACTTGGACTTCTAGGTTAACGAACGGGCACTTGGAATATGTATGTTGCATAGCGGGCAATTGAACTATCTAGGTTAGGTAACGGGCATTGGACTATCTAGGTTACCTAGCGGGAACTTGGACTATGTAGGTTACCTAGCGGGCACTTGGACTATCTAGGTTAACGAACGTGCACTTGGACTATGTAGGTAACCTAGCGGACAATTGGACAGTCTAGGTTACCTAGCGGGCACTTGGACTATCCAGGTTATCGAAAGGGCACTTGGATTATGTAGGTTACCTAGCGGGCACTTGGATTATCTAGGTTAGCTAACAGGAACTTGGAATATCTAGGTTACCTAGCGGGCACTTGGACTATGTAGGTAACCTTGCGGGCACTTGTACTATCTAGGTTACCTAACGGGAACTTGGACTATGTAGGTTAACTAGCGGACACTTGGAATATCTAGGTTAACTAGCGGGCCCAGGACTATTTAGGTTAACTTGCGGGCACTTGGACTATCTAGGTTAACGAGCTGACCTTGCACTATGTAGGTTAACTAGCGGGCACTTGGACTATCTAGGTTAACGAACGTGCACTTGGACTATGTAGGTAACCTAGCGGACAATTGGACAGTCTAGGTTACCTAGCGGGCACTTGGACTATCTAGGTTAACGAACGGGCACTTGAACTATCTAGGTTAACTAGCGGGCACTTGGACTATGTAGTTTTCCTAGCGGGCATTTGGATTACTTAGGTTACCTAGAGGGCACTTGGACTATGTAGGTTAACTAGCGGGCACTTGGACTATGTAGGTAACCTAGCAGGCACTTGGACTGTCTAGGTTACCTAGCGGGCACTTTGACTATCTATGTTAATGAAAGGGCACTTGGACTATGTAGGTTACCTAGCGGGCACTTGGATTATCTAAGTTAGCTAACAGGAACTTGGAATATCTAGGTTACCTAGCGGGCACTTGGACTATATAGGTTACCTTGCGGGCACTTGTAATATCTCGGTTACCTAATGGGAACTTGGACTATGTAGGTTAACTAGCGGACACTTGGACTATCTAGGTTCGCTAACGGGCAATTGGACTATCTAGGTTACCTAGCGGGCACTTGGACTATCTACGTACCCTAGCGGGCACCTGGACTATCTAGGTTAACTAGAGGGCCCTTGGACTATCTAGGTTACCTAGCAGGCACTTGGATTATGAAGGATCCCTAGCGGGCACTTGAACAAACTAGTTTAACAATCGGGCACTTGGACGATCTAGGTTAACTAACGGGCACTTGGACTATCAAAGTTAACAAGTGAGCCCTTGGACTATGTAGGTTAACTAGCGGGCCCTTGGACTATCTAGGTTACCTAGCGGGCACTTGGACTATATAGGTTACCTAGCGGGCACTTGGACTATGTAGGTTACCTAGTGGGCACTTGGACTATCTAAGTTAACGAACGGGCACTTGGAATATGCAGGTAACCTAGCGGGCACTTGGACTGTCGAGGTTACCTAGCGGGCACTTGGACTTCTAGGTTAACTAACGGGCACTAGGAATATGTAGGTTGCTTAGCGGGCACTTGGACTATATAGGTTAGGTAACGCGCACTTGCACTATCTAGGTTACCTAGCTGGAACATGGACAATGTAAGTTACCTAGCGGGCACTTGGACTATCTAGGTTACTTAACGGGCACTTTGACTATCTAGGTTACATAGCGGGCACTTGGACTATGTAGGTTAACTAGCGAGCACTTGGACTCTAGGTTACCTAGCGGGCACTTGGACTATCTAGGTTACCTAGCGGGCCCTTGGACTATGTAGGTTTCCTAGCGGGCACTTGGACTATCTAGGTTAACGAACGGGCACTTGGACTATGTAGGTAACATAGCGGGCACTTGGACAGTCTAGCGGGCACTTGGACGATCTAGGTTACCTAGCGGGCCCTTGGACTATGTAGGTTTCCTAGCGGGCACTTGGACTATCTAGGTTAACGAACGGGCACTTGGACTATGTAGGTAACCTAGCGGACACTTGGAGATCTAGGTTACCTAGCGGGCAATTGGACTATCTAGGTTAACGAACGGGCACTTGGACTATCTAGGTTACCTAGCGGGAACTTGGACTATGTAAGTTGCCTAGCGGGCACTTGGACTATCTAGGTTACCTAGCGGGCACTTGGACTATGTAGGTTAACTAGCGGGCACTTGGACTATCTAGGTTACCGAACGGGCATTTGGACTATGTAGGTAACCTAGCGTGAACTTGGACAGACTAGGTTACCTAGCGGGCACTTGGACTTCTAGGTTAACGAACGGGCACTTGGACTATGTATGTTTCATAGCGGGCAATTGGACTATCTAGGTTAGGTAACGGGCATTGGACTATCTAGGTTACCTAGCGGGAACTTGGACTATGTAGGTTACCTAGCGGGCAATTGGACTATCTAGGTTAACGAACGGGCCCTTGGACTATCTAGGTTACCTAGCGGGCAATTGGACTATCTAGGTTAACGAACGGGCACTTGGACTATCTAGGTTACCTAGCGGGCACTTGGACTATGTAGGTTAACTAGAAGGCACTTGGACTATCAAGGTTACCCAGCGGGCCCTTGGACTATGTAGGTTACAAGCGGGCACTTGGACTATCTAGGTTAACGAACGTGCACTTGGACTATGTAGGTAACCTAGCGGGCACGTGGACTGTCTAGGTTACCTAGCAGGCACTTGGCCTATCTAGGTTAACGAACGGGCACTTGGACTATGTAGGTTAACTAGCGGACACTTCGACTATCTAGGTTCGCTAACGGGCAATTGGACTATCTAGGTTACCTAGCGGGCACTTGGACTATCTACGTACCCTAGCGGGCACTTGGACTATCTAGGTTAACTAGAGGGCCCTTGGACTATCTAGGTTACCTAGCAGGCACTTGGATTATGAAGGATCCCTAGCGGGCACTTGGACAATCTAGTTTAACTATCGGGCACTTGGACTACATAGGTTACCTAGCGGGCACTTGGACTCTGTAGGTTACCTAGTGGGCACTTGGACTATCTAAGTTAACGAACGGGCACTTGGAATATGCAGGTAACCTAGCGGGCACTTGGACTGTCTAGGTTACCTAGCGGGCACTGGGACTTCTAGGTTAACTAACGGGCACATGGACTATGTAGGTTGCTTAGCGGTCACTTGGACTATATAGGTTAGGTAACGGGCACTTGCACTATCTAGGTTACCTAGCTGGAACATGGACAATGTAAGTTACCTAGAGGGCACTTGGACTCTCTAGGTCACTTAACGGGCACTTTGACTATCTAGGTTACATAGCGGGCACTTGGACTATGTAGGTTAACTAGCGAGCACTTGGACTCTAGGTTACCTAGCGGGCACTTGGACTATCTAGGTTACCTAGCGGGCCCTTGGACTATGTAGGTTTCCTAGCGGGCACTTGGACTATCTAGGTTAACGAACGGGCACTTGGACTATGTAGGTAACCTAGCGGGCACTTGGACAGTCTAGGTTACCTAGCGGGCACTTGGATTATCTAGGTTACCTAGCGGGCCCTTGGACTATGTAGGTTTCCTAGCGGGCACTTGGACTATCTAGGTTAACGAACGGGCACTTGGACTATGTAGGTAACCTAGCGGACACTTGGAGATCTAGGTTACCTAGCGGGCACTTGGACTATGTAAGTTGCCTAGCGGGCACTTGGACTATCTAGGTTACCTAGCGGGCACTTGGACTATGTAGGTTAACTAGCGGGCACTTGGACTATCTAGGTTACCGAACGGGCATTTGGACTATGTAGGTAACCTAGCGTGAACTTGGACAGACTAGGTTACCTAGCGGGCACTTGGACTTCTAGGTTAACGAACGGGCACTTGGACTATGTATGTTGCATAGCGGGCAATTGAACTATCTAGGTTAGGTAACGGGCATTGGACTATCTAGGTTACCTAGCGGGAACTTGGACTATGTAGGTTACCTAGCGGGCACTTGGACTATCTAGGTTAACGAACGTGCACTTGGACTATGTAGGTAACCTAGCGGACAATTGGACAGTCTAGGTTACCTAGCGGGCACTTGGACTATCCAGGTTATCGAAAGGGCACTTGGATTATGTAGGTTACCTAGCGGGCACTTGGATTATCTAGGTTAGCTAACAGGAACTTGGAATATCTAGGTTACCTAGCGGGCACTTGGACTATGTAGGTAACCTTGCGGGCACTTGTACTATCTAGGTTACCTAACGGGAACTTGGACTATGTAGTTAACTAGCAGACACATGGAATATCTAGGTTAACTAGCGGGCCCAGGACTATTTAGGTTAACTTGCGGGCACTTGGACTATCTAGGTTAACGAGCTGACCTTGCACTATGTAGGTTAACTAGCGGGCACTTGGACTATCTAGGTTAACGAACGTGCACTTGGACTATGTAGGTAACCTAGCGGACAATTGGACAGTCTAGGTTACCTAGCGGGCAATTGGACTATCTAGGTTAACGAACGGGCACTTGGACTATCTAGGTTACCTAGCGGGAACTTGGACTATGTAAGTTGCCTAGCGGGCACTTGGACTATCTAGGTTACCTAGCGGGCACTTGGACTATGTAGGTTAACTAGCGGGCACTTGGACTATCTAGGTTACCGAACGGGCATTTGGACTATGTAGGTAACCTAGCGTGAACTTGGACAGACTAGGTTACCTAGCGGGCACTTGGACTTCTAGGTTAACGAACGGGCACTTGGACTATGTATGTTTCATAGCGGGCAATTGGACTATCTAGGTTAGGTAACGGGCATTGGACTATCTAGGTTACCTAGCGGGAACTTGGACTATGTAGGTTACCTAGCGGGCAATTGGACTATCTAGGTTAACGAACGGGCCCTTGGACTATCTAGGTTACCTAGCGGGCAATTGGACTATCTAGGTTAACGAACGGGCACTTGGACTATCTAGGTTACCTAGCGGGCACTTGGACTATGTAGGTTAACTAGAAGGCACTTGGACTATCAAGGTTACCCAGCGGGCCCTTGGACTATGTAGGTTACAAGCGGGCACTTGGACTATCTAGGTTAACGAACGTGCACTTGGACTATGTAGGTAACCTAGCGGGCACGTGGACTGTCTAGGTTACCTAGCAGGCACTTGGCCTATCTAGGTTAACGAACGGGCACTTGGACTATGTAGGTTAACTAGCGGACACTTCGACTATCTAGGTTCGCTAACGGGCAATTGGACTATCTAGGTTACCTAGCGGGCACTTGGACTATCTACGTACCCTAGCGGGCACTTGGACTATCTAGGTTAACTAGAGGGCCCTTGGACTATCTAGGTTACCTAGCAGGCACTTGGATTATGAAGGATCCCTAGCGGGCACTTGGACAATCTAGTTTAACTATCGGGCACTTGGACGATCTAGGTTAACTAGCGGGCACTTGGACTATCAAAGTTAACAAGTGAGCCCTTGGACTATGTAGGTTAACTAGCGGGCCCTTGGACTATCTAGGTTACCTAGCGGGCACTTGGACTACATAGGTTACCTAGCGGGCACTTGGACTATGTAGGTTACCTAGTGGGCACTTGGACTATCTAAGTTAACGAACGGGCACTTGGAATATGCAGGTAACCTAGCGGGCACTTGGACTGTCTAGGTTACCTAGCGGGCACTGGGACTTCTAGGTTAACTAACGGGCACATGGACTATGTAGGTTGCTTAGCGGTCACTTGGACTATATAGGTTAGGTAACGGGCACTTGCACTATCTAGGTTACCTAGCTGGAACATGGACAATGTAAGTTACCTAGAGGGCACTTGGACTATCTAGGTTACTTAACGGGCACTTTGACTATCTAGGTTACATAGCGGGCACTTGGACTATGTAGGTTAACTAGCGAGCACTTGAACTCTAGGTTACCTAGCGGGCACTTGGACTATCTAGGTTACCTAGCGGGCCCTTGGACTATGTAGGTTTCCTAGCGGGCACTTGGACTATCTAGGTTAACGAACGGGCACTTGGACTATGTAGGTAACCTAGCGGGCACTTGGACAGTCTAGGTTACCTAGCGGGCACTTGGATTATCTAGGTTACCTAGCGGGCCCTTGGACTATGTAGGTTTCCTAGCGGGCACTTGGACTATCTAGGTTAACGAACGGGCACTTGGACTATGTAGGTAACCTAGCGGACACTTGGAGATCTAGGTTACCTAGCGGGCACTTGGACTATGTAAGTTGCCTAGCGGGCACTTGGACTATCTAGGTTACCTAGCGGGCACTTGGACTATGTAGGTTAACTAGCGGGCACTTGGACTATCTAGGTTACCGAACGGGCATTTGGACTATGTAGGTAACCTAGCGTGAACTTGGACAGACTAGGTTACCTAGCGGGCACTTGGACTTCTAGGTTAACGAACGGGCACTTGGACTATGTATGTTGCATAGCGGGCAATTGAACTATCTAGGTTAGGTAACGGGCATTGGACTATATAGGTTACCTAGCGGGAACTTGGACTATGTAGGTTACCTAGCGGGCACTTGGACTATCTAGGTTAACGAACGTGCACTTGGACTATGTAGGTAACCTAGCGGACAATTGGACAGTCTAGGTTACCTAGCGGGCACTTGGACTATCCAGGTTATCGAAAGGGCACTTGGATTATGTAGGTTACCTAGCGGGCACTTGGATTATCTAGGTTAGCTAACAGGAACTTGGAATATCTAGGTTACCTAGCGGGCACTTGGACTATGTAGGTAACCTTGCGGGCACTTGTACTATTTAGGTTACCTAACGGGAACTTGGACTATGTAGTTAACTAGCAGACACATGGAATATCTAGGTTAACTAGCGGGCCCAGGACTATTTAGGTTAACTTGCGGGCACTTGGACTATCTAGGTTAACGAGCTGACCTTGCACTATGTAGGTTAACTAGCGGGCACTTGGACTATCTAGGTTAACGAACGTGCACTTGGACTATGTAGGTAACCTAGCGGACAATTGGACAGTCTAGGTTACCTAGCGGGCAATTGGACTATCTAGGTTAACGAACGGGCACTTGGACTATCTAGGTTACCTAGCGGGAACTTGGACTATGTAAGTTGCCTAGCGGGCACTTGGACTATCTAGGTTACCTAGCGGGCACTTGGACTATGTAGGTTAACTAGCGGGCACTTGGACTATCTAGGTTACCGAACGGGCATTTGGACTATGTAGGTAACCTAGCGTGAACTTGGACAGACTAGGTTACCTAGCGGGCACTTGGACTTCTAGGTTAACGAACGGGCACTTGGACTATGTATGTTTCATAGCGGGCAATTGGACTATCTAGGTTAGGTAACGGGCATTGGACTATCTAGGTTACCTAGCGGGAACTTGGACTATGTAGGTTACCTAGCGGGCAATTGGACTATCTAGGTTAACGAACGGGCCCTTGGACTATCTAGGTTACCTAGCGGGCAATTGGACTATCTAGGTTAACGAACGGGCACTTGGACTATCTAGGTTACCTAGCGGGCACTTGGACTATGTAGGTTAACTAGAAGGCACTTGGACTATCAAGGTTACCCAGCGGGCCCTTGGACTATGTAGGTTACAAGCGGGCACTTGGACTATCTAGGTTAACGAACGTGCACTTGGACTATGTAGGTAACCTAGCGGGCACGTGGACTGTCTAGGTTACCTAGCAGGCACTTGGCCTATCTAGGTTAACGAACGGGCACTTGGACTATGTAGGTTAACTAGCGGACACTTCGACTATCTAGGTTCGCTAACGGGCAATTGGACTATCTAGGTTACCTAGCGGGCACTTGGACTATCTACGTACCCTAGCGGGCACTTGGACTATCTAGGTTAACTAGAGGGCCCTTGGACTATCTAGGTTACCTAGCAGGCACTTGGATTATGAAGGATCCCTAGCGGGCACTTGGACAATCTAGTTTAACTATCGGGCACTTGGACGATCTAGGTTAACTAGCGGGCACTTGGACTATCAAAGTTAACAAGTGAGCCCTTGGACTATGTAGGTTAACTAGCGGGCCCTTGGACTATCTAGGTTACCTAGCGGGCACTTGGACTACATAGGTTACCTAGCGGGCACTTGGACTATGTAGGTTACCTAGTGGGCACTTGGACTATCTAAGTTAACGAACGGGCACTTGGAATATGCAGGTAACCTAGCGGGCACTTGGACTGTCTAGGTTACCTAGCGGGCACTGGGACTTCTAGGTTAAATAACGGGCACATGGACTATGTAGGTTGCTTAGCGGTCACTTGGACTATATAGGTTAGGTAACGGGCACTTGCACTATCTAGGTTACCTAGCTGGAACATGGACAATGTAAGTTACCTAGAGGGCACTTGGACTATCTAGGTTACTTAACGGGCACTTTGACTATCTAGGTTACATAGCGGGCACTTGGACTATGTAGGTTAACTAGCGAGCACTTGGACTCTAGGTTACCTAGCGGGCACTTGGACTATCTAGGTTACCTAGCGGGCCCTTGGACTATGTAGGTTTCCTAGCGGGCACTTGGACTATCTAGGTTAACGAACGGGCACTTGGACTATGTAGGTAACCTAGCGGGCACTTGGACAGTCTAGGTTACCTAGCGGGCACTTGGATTATCTAGGTTACCTAGCGGGCCCTTGGACTATGTAGGTTTCCTAGCGGGCACTTGGACTATCTAGGTTAACGAACGGGCACTTGGACTATGTAGGTAACCTAGCGGACACTTGGAGATCTAGGTTACCTAGCGGGCACTTGGACTATGTAAGTTGCCTAGCGGGCACTTGGACTATCTAGGTTACCTAGCGGGCACTTGGACTATGTAGGTTAACTAGCGGGCACTTGGACTATCTAGGTTACCGAACGGGCATTTGGACTATGTAGGTAACCTAGCGTGAACTTGGACAGACTAGGTTACCTAGCGGGCACTTGGACTTCTAGGTTAACGAACGGGCACTTGGACTATGTATGTTGCATAGCGGGCAATTGAACTATCTAGGTTAGGTAACGGGCATTGGACTATCTAGGTTACCTAGCGGGAACTTGGACTATGTAGGTTACCTAGCGGGCACTTGGACTATCTAGGTTAACGAACGTGCACTTGGACTATGTAGGTAACCTAGCAGACAATTGGACAGTCTAGGTTACCTAGCGGGCACTTGGACTATCCAGGTTATCGAAAGGGCACTTGGATTATGTAGGTTACCTAGCGGGCACTTGGATTATCTAGGTTAGCTAACAGGAACTTGGAATATCTAGGTTACCTAGCGGGCACTTGGACTATGTAGGTAACCTTGCGGGCACTTGTACTATCTAGGTTACCTAACGGGAACTTGGACTATGTAGTTAACTAGCAGACACTTGGAATATCTAGGTTAACTAGCGGGCCCAGGACTATTTAGTTTAACTTGCGGGCACTTGGACTATCTAGGTTAACGAGCTGACCTTGCACTATGTAGGTTAACTAGCGGGCACTTGGACTATCTAGGTTAACGAACGTGCACTTGGACTATGTAGGTAACCTAGCGGACAATTGGACAGTCTAGGTTACCTAGCGGGCACTTGGACTATCTAGGTTAACGAACGGGCACTTGGACTATCTAGGTGACCTAGCGGGCACTTGGACTATGTAGGTAACCTAGCGTGAACTTGGACAGACTAGGTTACCTAGCGGGCACTTGGACTTCTAGGTTAACGAACGGGCACTTGGACTATGTATGTTTCATAGCGGGCAATTGGACTATCTAGGTTAGGTAACGGGCATTGGACTATCTAGGTTACCTAGCGGGAACTTGGACTATGTAGGTTACCTAGCGGGCAATTGGACTATCTAGGTTAACGAACGGGCCCTTGGACTATCTAGGTTACCTAGCGGGCAATTGGACTATCTAGGTTAACGAACGGGCACTTGGACTATCTAGGTTACCTAGCGGGCACTTGGACTATGTAGGTTAACTAGAAGGCACTTGGACTATCAAGGTTACCCAGCGGGCCCTTGGACTATGTAGGTTACAAGCGGGCACTTGGACTATCTAGGTTAACGAACGTGCACTTGGACTATGTAGGTAACCTAGCGGGCACGTGGACTGTCTAGGTTACCTAGCAGGCACTTGGCCTATCTAGGTTAACGAACGGGCACTTGGACTATGTAGGTTAACTAGCGGACACTTCGACTATCTAGGTTCGCTAACGGGCAATTGGACTATCTAGGTTACCTAGCGGGCACTTGGACTATCTACGTACCCTAGCGGGCACTTGGACTATCTAGGTTAACTAGAGGGCCCTTGGACTATCTAGGTTACCTAGCAGGCACTTGGATTATGAAGGATCCCTAGCGGGCACTTGGACAATCTAGTTTAACTATCGGGCACTTGGACGATCTAGGTTAACTAGCGGGCACTTGGACTATCAAAGTTAACAAGTGAGCCCTTGGACTATGTAGGTTAACTAGCGGGCCCTTGGACTATCTAGGTTACCTAGCGGGCACTTGGACTACATAGGTTACCTAGCGGGCACTTGGACTATGTAGGTTACCTAGTGGGCACTTGGACTATCTAAGTTAACGAACGGGCACTTGGAATATGCAGGTAACCTAGCGGGCACTTGGACTGTCTAGGTTACCTAGCGGGCACTGGGACTTCTAGGTTAACTAACGGGCACATGGACTATGTAGGTTGCTTAGCGGTCACTTGGACTATATAGGTTAGGTAACGGGCACTTGCACTATCTAGGTTACCTAGCTGGAACATGGACAATGTAAGTTACCTAGAGGGCACTTGGACTATCTAGGTTACTTAACGGGCACTTTGACTATCTAGGTTACATAGCGGGCACTTGGACTATGTAGGTTAACTAGCGAGCACTTGGACTCTAGGTTACCTAGCGGGCACTTGGACTATCTAGGTTACCTAGCGGGCCCTTGGACTATGTAGGTTTCCTAGCGGGCACTTGGACTATCTAGGTTAACGAACGGGCACTTGGACTATGTAGGTCACCTAGCGGACACTTGGACAGTCTAGGTTACCTAGCGGGCACTTGGATTATCTAGGTTACCTAGCGGGCCCTTGGACTATGTAGGTTTCCTAGCGGGCACTTGGACTATCTAGGTTAACGCACGGGCACTTGGACTATGTAGGTAACCTAGCGGACACTAGGAGATCTAGGTTACCTAGCGGGCACTTGGACTATGTAAGTTGCCTAGCGGGCACTTGGACTATCTAGGTTACCTAGCGGGCACTTGGACTATGTAGGTTAACTAGCGGGCACTTGGACTATCTAGGTTACCGAACGGGCATTTGGACTATGTAGGTAACCTAGCGTGAACTTGGACAGACTAGGTTACCTAGCGGGCACTTGGACTTCTAGGTTAACGAACGGGCACTTGGACTATGTATGTTGCATAGCGGGCAATTGAACTATCTAGGTTAGGTAACGGGCATTGGACTATCTAGGTTACCTAGCGGGAACTTGGACTATGTAGGTTACCTAGCGGGCACTTGGACTATCTAGGTTAACGAACGTGCACTTGGACTATGTAGGTAACCTAGCGGACAATTGGACAGTCTAGGTTACCTAGCGGGCACTTGGACTATCCAGGTTATCGAAAGGGCACTTGGATTATGTAGGTTACCTAGCGGGCACTTGGATTATCTAGGTTAGCTAACAGGAACTTGGAATATCTAGGTTACCTAGCGGGCACTTGGACTATGTAGGTAACCTTGCGGGCACTTGTACTATCTAGGTTACCTAACGGGAACTTGGACTATGTAGTTAACTAGCAGACACTTGGAATATCTAGGTTAACTAGCGGGCCCAGGACTATTTAGTTTAACTTGCGGGCACTTGGACTATCTAGGTTAACGAGCTGACCTTGCACTATGTAGGTTAACTAGCGGGCACTTGGACTATCTAGGTTAACGAACGTGCACTTGGACTATGTAGGTAACCTAGCGGACAATTGGACAGTCTAGGTTACCTAGCGGGCACTTGGACTATCTAGGTTAACGAACGGGCACTTGGACTATCTAGGTGACCTAGCGGGCACTTGGACTATGTAGGTAACCTAGCGTGAACTTGGACAGACTAGGTTACCTAGCGGGCACTTGGACTTCTAGGTTAACGAACGGGCACTTGGACTATGTATGTTTCATAGCGGGCAATTGGACTATCTAGGTTAGGTAACGGGCATTGGACTATCTAGGTTACCTAGCGGGAACTTGGACTATGTAGGTTACCTAGCGGGCAATTGGACTATCTAGGTTAACGAACGGGCCCTTGGACTATCTAGGTTACCTAGCGGGCAATTGGACTATCTAGGTTAACGAACGGGCACTTGGACTATCTAGGTTACCTAGCGGGCACTTGGACTATGTAGGTTAACTAGAAGGCACTTGGACTATCAAGGTTACCCAGCGGGCCCTTGGACTATGTAGGTTACAAGCGGGCACTTGGACTATCTAGGTTAACGAACGTGCACTTGGACTATGTAGGTAACCTAGCGGGCACGTGGACTGTCTAGGTTACCTAGCAGGCACTTGGCCTATCTAGGTTAACGAACGGGCACTTGGACTATGTAGGTTAACTAGCGGACACTTCGACTATCTAGGTTCGCTAACGGGCAATTGGACTATCTAGGTTACCTAGCGGGCACTTGGACTATCTACGTACCCTAGCGGGCACTTGGACTATCTAGGTTAACTAGAGGGCCCTTGGACTATCTAGGTTACCTAGCAGGCACTTGGATTATGAAGGATCCCTAGCGGGCACTTGGACAATCTAGTTTAACTATCGGGCACTTGGACGATCTAGGTTAACTAGCGGGCACTTGGACTATCAAAGTTAACAAGTGAGCCCTTGGACTATGTAGGTTAACTAGCGGGCCCTTGGACTATCTAGGTTACCTAGCGGGCACTTGGACTACATAGGTTACCTAGCGGGCACTTGGACTATGTAGGTTACCTAGTGGGCACTTGGACTATCTAAGTTAACGAACGGGCACTTGGAATATGCAGGTAACCTAGCGGGCACTTGGACTGTCTAGGTTACCTAGCGGGCACTGGGACTTCTAGGTTAACTAACGGGCACATGGACTATGTAGGTTGCTTAGCGGTCACTTGGACTATATAGGTTAGGTAACGGGCACTTGCACTATCTAGGTTACCTAGCTGGAACATGGACAATGTAAGTTACCTAGAGGGCACTTGGACTATCTAGGTTACTTAACGGGCACTTTGACTATCTAGGTTACATAGCGGGCACTTGGACTATGTAGGTTAACTAGCGAGCACTTGGACTCTAGGTTACCTAGCGGGCACTTGGACTATCTAGGTTACCTAGCGGGCCCTTGGACTATGTAGGTTTCCTAGCGGGCACTTGGACTATCTAGGTTAACGAACGGGCACTTGGACTATGTAGGTCACCTAGCGGGCACTTGGACAGTCTAGGTTACCTAGCGGGCACTTGGATTATCTAGGTTACCTAGCGGGCCCTTGGACTATGTAGGTTTCCTAGCGGGCACTTGGACTATCTAGGTTAACGCACGGGCACTTGGACTATGTAGGTAACCTAGCGGACACTAGGAGATCTAGGTTACCTAGCGGGCACTTGGACTATGTAAGTTGCCTAGCGGGCACTTGGACTATCTAGGTTACCTAGCGGGCACTTGGACTATGTAGGTTAACTAGCGGGCACTTGGACTATCTAGGTTACCGAACGGGCATTTGGACTATGTAGGTAACCTAGCGTGAACTTGGACAGACTAGGTTACCTAGCGGGCACTTGGACTTCTAGGTTAACGAACGGGCACTTGGAATATGTATGTTGCATAGCGGGCAATTGAACTATCTAGGTTAGGTAACGGGCATTGGACTATCTAGGTTACCTAGCGGGAACTTGGACTATGTAGGTTACCTAGCGGGCACTTGGACTATCTAGGTTAACGAACGTGCACTTGGACTATGTAGGTAACCTAGCGGACAATTGGACAGTCTAGGTTACCTAGCGGGCACTTGGACTATCCAGGTTATCGAAAGGGCACTTGGATTATGTAGGTTACCTAGCGGGCACTTGGATTATCTAGGTTAGCTAACAGGAACTTGGAATATCTAGGTTACCTAGCGGGCACTTGGACTATGTAGGTAACCTTGCGGGCACTTGTACTATCTAGGTTACCTAACGGGAACTTGGACTATGTAGGTTAACTAGCGGACACTTGGAATATCTAGGTTAACTAGCGGGCCCAGGACTATTTAGGTTAACTTGCGGGCACTTGGACTATCTAGGTTAACGAGCTGACCTTGCACTATGTAGGTTACCTAGCGGGCACTTGGACTATCTAGGTTAACGAACGTGCACTTGGACTATGTAGGTAACCTAGCGGACAATTGGACAGTCTAGGTTACCTAGCGGGCACTTGGACTATCTAGGTTAACGAACGGGCACTTGGACTATCTAGGTGACCTAGCGGGCACTTGGACTATGTAAGTTACCTAGCGGGCACTTGGACTATCTAGGTTACCTAGCGGGCACTTGGACTATGTAGGTTAACTAGCGGGCACTTGGACTATCTAGGTTACCGAACGGGCATTTGGACTATGTAGGTAACCTAGCGTGTACTTGGACAGTCTAGGTTACCTAGCGGGCACTTGGACTTCTAGGTTAACGAACGGGCACTTGGACTATGTATGTTGCATAGCGGGCAATTGGACTATCTAGGTTAGGTATTGGGCATTGGACTATCTAGGTTACCTAGCGGGCACTTGGACTATGTAGGTTACCTTGCGGGCACTTATACTAACTAGGTTACCTAACGGGAACTTGGACTATGTAGGTTAACTAGCGGACACTTGGAATATCTAGGTTAACTAGCTGACCTTGGACTATGTAGGTTAACTAGCGGGCACTTGGACTATCTAGGTTAACTAACGGGCACTTGCACAATGCAGGTTCCCTAGCGGGCACTTTGACTATGTAGGTTCCCTAACGGGCACTTGGAATATATAGGTTCCCTATCGGGCACTTGGACTATGTAGGTTCCTCAGCGGGCACTTGGACTATGTAGGTTCCCTCTCAGGCATTGGACTATGTAGGTTAACTAGCAGGCCCTTGGACTATCTAGGTTACCTAGCGGGCACTTGGACTATGTAGGTTAACTAGCGGACACTTGGACAATCTAGGTTACCTAGCGGGCACTTGAACTATGTACATACCCTAGCGGGCACTTGGACTATCTAGGTTACCTAGCAGGCACTTGGACTATGTACGTCCCCTAGCGGGCACTTGGACTATCTAGGTTAACTGGAGGGACTTGGACTATGTAGGTTAACTAGCGGTCACTTGGATTATCTAAGTTAACTAGCGGGCACTTGGACTATCTAGGTTAACTAGAGGGCACTTGGACTATCTAGATTAACTAGCGGGCCCTTGGACTATCTAGGTTTACTAGCGGGCACTTGAACTATCTAGGTTAACTAGCGGGCACTTGGACTATGTAGTTTTCCTAGCGGGCATTTGGATTACTTAGGTTACCTAGAGGGCACTTGGACTATGTAGGTTAACTAGCGGGCACTTGGACTATGTAGGTAACCTAGCAGGCACTTGGACTGTCTAGGTTACCTAGCGGGCACTTTGACTATCTATGTTAATGAAAGGGCACTTGGACTATGTAGGTTACCTAGCGGGCACTTGGATTATCTAAGTTAGCTAACAGGAACTTGGAATATCTAGGTTACCTAGCGGGCACTTGGACTATGTAGGTTACCTTGCGGGCACTTGTAATATCTCGGTTACCTAATGGGAACTTGGACTATGTAGGTTAACTAGCGGACACTTGGACTATCTAGGTTCGCTAACGGGCAATTGGACTATCTAGGTTACCTAGCGGGCACTTGGACTATCTACGTACCCTAGCGGGCACCTGGACTATCTAGGTTAACTAGAGGGCCCTTGGACTATCTAGGTTACCTAGCAGGCACTTGGATTATGAAGGATCCCTAGCGGGCACTTGAACAAACTAGTTTAACAATCGGGCACTTGGACGATCTAGGTTAACTAACGGGCACTTGGACTATCAAAGTTAACAAGTGAGCCCTTGGACTATGTAGGTTAACTAGCGGGCCCTTGGACTATCTAGGTTACCTAGCGGGCACTTGGACTATATAGGTTACCTAGCGGGCACTTGGACTATGTAGGTTACCTAGTGGGCACATGGACTATCTAAGTTAACGAACGGGCACTTGGAATATGCAGGTAACCTAGCGGGCACTTGGACTGTCGAGGTTACCTAGCGGGCACTTGGACTTCTAGGTTAACTAACGGGCACTAGGAATATGTAGGTTGCTTAGCGGGCACTTGGACTATATAGGTTAGGTAACGCGCACTTGCACTATCTAGGTTACCTAGCTGGAACATGGACAATGTAAGTTACCTAGCGGGCACTTGGACTATCTAGGTTACTTAACGGGCACTTTGACTATCTAGGTTACATAGCGGGCACTTGGACTATGTAGGTTAACTAGCGAGCACTTGGACTCTAGGTTACCTAGCGGGCACTTGGACTATCTAGGTTACCTAGCGGGCCCTTGGACTATGTAGGTTTCCTAGCGGGCACTTGGACTATCTAGGTTAACGAACGGGCACTTGGACTATGTAGGTAACATAGCGGGCACTTGGACAGTCTAGCGGGCACTTGGACGATCTAGGTTACCTAGCGGGCCCTTGGACTATGTAGGTTTCCTAGCGGGCACTTGGACTATCTAGGTTAACGAACGGGCACTTGGACTATGTAGGTAACCTAGCGGACACTTGGAGATCTAGGTTACCTAGCGGGCAATTGGACTATCTAGGTTAACGAACGGGCACTTGGACTATCTAGGTTACCTAGCGGGCACTTGGACTATGTAAGTTGCCTAGCGGGCACTTGGACTATCTAGGTTACCTAGCGGGCACTTGGACTATGTAGGTTAACTAGCGGGCACTTGGACTATCTAGGTTACCGAACGGGCATTTGGACTATGTAGGTAACCTAGCGTGAACTTGGACAGACTAGGTTACCTAGCGGGCACTTGGACTTCTAGGTTAACGAACGGGCACTTGGACTATGTATGTTTCATAGCGGGCAATTGGACTATCTAGGTTAGGTAACGGGCATTGGACTATCTAGGTTACCTAGCGGGAACTTGGACTATGTAGGTTACCTAGCGGGCAATTGGACTATCTTGGTTAACGAACGGGCCCTTGGACTATCTAGGTTACCTAGCGGGCATTTGGACTATCTAGGTTAACGAACGGGCACTTGGACTATCTAGGTTACCTAGCGGGCACTTGGACTATGTAGGTTAACTAGAAGGCACTTGGACTATCAAGGTTACCCAGCGGGCCCTTGGACTCTGTAGGTTACAAGCGGGCACTTGGACTATCTAGGTTAACGAACGTGCACTTGGACTATGTAGGTAACCTAGCGGGCACGTGGACTGTCTAGGTTACCTAGCAGGCACTTGGCCTATCTAGATTAACGAACGGGCACTTGGACTATGTAGGTTAACTAGCGGACACTTCGACTATCTAGGTTCGCTAACGGGCAATTGGACTATCTAGGTTACCTAGCGGGCACTTGGACTATCTACGTACCCTAGCGGACACTTGGACTATCTAGGTTAACTAGAGGGCCCTTGGACTATCTAGGTTACCTAGCAGGCACTTGGATTATGAAGGATCCCTAGCGGGCACTTGGACAATCTAGTTTAACTATCGGGCACTTGGACGATCTAGGTTAACTAGCGGGCACTTGGACTATCAAAGTTAACAAGTGAGCCCTTGGACTATGTAGGTTAACTAGCGGGCCCTTGGACTATCTAGGTTACCTAGCGGGCACTTGGACTACATAGGTTACCTAGCGGGCACTTGGACTATGTAGGTTACCTAGTGGGCACTTGGACTATCTAAGTTAACGAACGGGCACTTGGAATATGCAGGTAACCTAGCGGGCACTTGGACTGTCTAGGTTACCTAGCGGGCACTTGGATTTCTAGGTTAACTAACGGGCACATGGACTATGTAGGTTGCTTAGCGGGCACTTGGACTATATAAGTTAGGTAACGGGCACTTGCACTATCTAGGTTACCTAGCTGGAACATGGACAATGTAAGTTACCTAGAGGGCACTTGGACTATCTAGGTTACTTAACGGGCACTTTGACTATCTAGGTTACATAGCGGGCACTTGGACTATGTAGGTTAACTAGCGAGCACTTGGACTCTAGGTTACCTAGCGGGCACTTGGACTATCTAGGTTACCTAGCGGGCCCTTGGACTATGTAGGTTCCTCAGCGGGCACTTGGACTATGTAGGTTCCCTCTCGGGCATTGGACTATGTAGGTTAACTAGCAGGCCCTTGGACTATCTAGGTTACCTAGCGGGCACTTGGACTATGTAGGTTAACTAGCGGACACTTGGACAATCTAGGTTACCTAGCGGGCACTTGAACTATGTACATACCCTAGCGGGCACTTGGACTATCTAGGTTACCTAGCAGGCACTTGGACTATGTACGTCCCCTAGCGGGCACTTGGACTATCTAGGTTAACTGGAGGGACTTGGACTATGTAGGTTAACTAGCGGGCACTTGGATTATCTAAGTTAACTAGCGGGCACTTGGACTATCTAGGTTTACTAGCGGGCACTTGAACTATCTAGGTTAACTAGCGGGCACTTGGACTATGTAGTTTTCCTAGCGGGCATTTGGATTACTTAGGTTACCTAGAGGGCACTTGGACTATGTAGGTTAACTAGCGGGCACTTGGACTATGTAGGTAACCTAGCAGGCACTTGGACTGTCTAGGTTACCTAGCGGGCACTTTGACTATCTATGTTAATGAAAGGGCACTTGGACTATGTAGGTTACCTAGCGGGCACTTGGATTATCTAAGTTAGCTAACAGGAACTTGGAATATCTAGGTTACCTAGCGGGCACTTGGACTATGTAGGTTACCTTGCGGGCACTTGTAATATCTCGGTTACCTAATGGGAACTTGGACTATGTAGGTTAACTAGCGGACACTTGGACTATCTAGGTTCGCTAACGGGCAATTGGACTATCTAGGTTACCTAGCGGGCACTTGGACTATCTACGTACCCTAGCGGGCACCTGGACTATCTAGGTTAACTAGAGGGCCCTTGGACTATCTAGGTTACCTAGCAGGCACTTGGATTATGAAGGATCCCTAGCGGGCACTTGAACAAACTAGTTTAACAATCGGGCACTTGGACGATCTAGGTTAACTAACGGGCACTTGGACTATCAAAGTTAACAAGTGAGCCCTTGGACTATGTAGGTTAACTAGCGGGCCCTTGGACTATCTAGTTTACCTAGCGGGCACTTGGACTATATAGGTTACCTAGCGGGCACTTGGACTATGTAGGTTACCTAGTGGGCATTTGGACTATCTATGTTAACGAACGGGCACTTGGAATATGCAGGTAACCTAGCGGGCACTTGGACTGTCGAGGTTACCTAGCGGGCACTTGGACTTCTAGGTTAACTAACGGGCACTAGGAATATGTAGGTTGCTTAGCGGGCACTTGGACTATATAGGTTAGGTAACGCGCACTTGCACTATCTAGGTTACCTAGCTGGAACATGGACAATGTAAGTTACCTAGCGGGCACTTGGACTATCTAGGTTACTTAACGGGCACTTTGACTATCTAGGTTACATAGCGGGCACTTGGACTATGTAGGTTAACTAGCGAGCACTTGGACTCTAGGTTACCTAGCGGGCACTTGGACTATCTAGGTTACCTAGCGGGCCCTTGGACTATGTAGGTTTCCTAGCGGGCACTTGGACTATCTAGGTTAACGAACGGGCACTTGGACTATCTAGGTTACCTAGCGGGCATTTGGACTATCTAGGTTAACGAACGGGCACTTGGACTATCTAGGTTACCTAGCGGGCACTTGGACTATGTAGGTTAACTAGAAGGCACTTGGACTATCAAGGTTACCCAGCGGGCCCTTGGACTCTGTAGGTTACAAGCGGGCACTTGGACTATCTAGGTTAACGAACGTGCACTTGGACTATGTAGGTAACCTAGCGGGCACGTGGACTGTCTAGGTTACCTAGCAGGCACTTGGCCTATCTAGATTAACGAACGGGCACTTGGACTATGTAGGTTAACTAGCGGACACTTCGACTATCTAGGTTCGCTAACGGGCAATTGGACTATCTAGGTTACCTAGCGGGCACTTGGACTATCTACGTACCCTAGCGGACACTTGGACTATCTAGGTTAACTAGAGGGCCCTTGGACTATCTAGGTTACCTAGCAGGCACTTGGATTATGAAGGATCCCTAGCGGGCACTTGGACAATCTAGTTTAACTATCGGGCACTTGGACGATCTAGGTTAACTAGCGGGCACTTGGACTATCAAAGTTAACAAGTGAGCCCTTGGACTATGTAGGTTAACTAGCGGGCCCTTGGACTATCTAGGTTACCTAGCGGGCACTTGGACTACATAGGTTACCTAGCGGGCACTTGGACTATGTAGGTTACCTAGTGGGCACTTGGACTATCTAAGTTAACGAACGGGCACTTGGAATATGCAGGTAACCTAGCGGGCACTTGGACTGTCTAGGTTACCTAGCGGGCACTTGGATTTCGAGGTTAACTAACGGGCACATGGACTATGTAGGTTGCTTAGCGGGCACTTGGACTATATAAGTTAGGTAACGGGCACTTGCACTATCTAGGTTACCTAGCTGGAACATGGACAATGTAAGTTACCTAGAGGGCACTTGGACTATCTAGGTTACTTAACGGGCACTTTGACTATCTAGGTTACATAGCGGGCACTTGGACTATGTAGGTTAACTAGCGAGCACTTGGACTCTAGGTTACCTAGCGGGCACTTGGACTATCTAGGTTACCTAGCGGGCCCATGGACTATGTAGGTTCCTCAGCGGGCACTTGGACTATGTAGGTTCCCTCTCGGGCATTGGACTATGTAGGTTAACTAGCAGGCCCTTGGACTATCTAGGTTACCTAGCGGGCACTTGGACTATGTAGGTTAACTAGCGGACACTTGGACAATCTAGGTTACCTAGCGGGCACTTGAACTATGTACATACCCTAGCGGGCACTTGGACTATCTAGGTTACCTAGCAGGCACTTGGACTATGTACGTCCCCTAGCGGGCACTTGGACTATCTAGGTTAACTGGAGGGACTTGGACTATGTAGGTTAACTAGCGGGCACTTGGATTATCTAAGTTAACTAGCGGGCACTTGGACTATCTAGGTTTACTAGCGGGCACTTGAACTATCTAGGTTAACTAGCGGGCACTTGGACTATGTAGTTTTCCTAGCGGGCATTTGGATTACTTAGGTTACCTAGAGGGCACTTGGACTATGTAGGTTAACTAGCGGGCACTTGGACTATGTAGGTAACCTAGCAGGCACTTGGACTGTCTAGGTTACCTAGCGGGCACTTTGACTATCTATGTTAATGAAAGGGCACTTGGACTATGTAGGTTACCTAGCGGGCACTTGGATTATCTAAGTTAGCTAACAGGAACTTGGAATATCTAGGTTACCTAGCGGGCACTTGGACTATGTAGGTTACCTTGCGGGCACTTGTAATATCTCGGTTACCTAATGGGAACTTGGACTATGTAGGTTAACTAGCGGACACTTGGACTATCTAGGTTCGCTAACGGGCAATTGGACTATCTAGGTTACCTAGCGGGCACTTGGACTATCTACGTACCCTAGCGGGCACCTGGACTATCTAGGTTAACTAGAGGGCCCTTGGACTATCTAGGTTACCTAGCAGGCACTTGGATTATGAAGGATCCCTAGCGGGCACTTGAACAAACTAGTTTAACAATCGGGCACTTGGACGATCTAGGTTAACTAACGGGCACTTGGACTATCAAAGTTAACAAGTGAGCCCTTGTACTATGTAGGTTAACTAGCGGGCCCTTGGACTATCTAGGTTACCTAGCGGGCACTTGGACTATATAGGTTACCTAGCGGGCACTTGGACTATGTAGGTTACCTAGTGGGCATTTGGACTATCTATGTTAACGAACGGGCACTTGGAATATGCAGGTAACCTAGCGGGCACTTGGACTGTCGAGGTTACCTAGCGGGCACTTGGATTTCTAGGTTAACTAACGGGCACTAGGAATATGTAGGTTGCTTAGCGGGCACTTGGACTATATAGGTTAGGTAACGCGCACTTGCACTATCTAGGTTACCTAGCTGGAACATGGACAATGTAAGTTACCTAGCGGGCACTTGGACTATCTAGGTTACTTAACGGGCACTTTGACTATCTAGGTTACATAGCGGGCACTTGGACTATGTAGGTTAACTAGCGAGCACTTGGACTCTAGGTTACCTAGCGGGCACTTGGACTATCTAGGTTACCTAGCGGGCCCTTGGACTATGTAGGTTTCCTAGCGGGCACTTGGACTATCTAGGTTAACGAACGGGCACTTGGACTATATAGGTAACATTGCGGGCACTTGGACAGTCTAGCGGGCACTTGGACGATCTAGGTTACCTAGCGGGCCCTTGGACTATGTAGGTTTCCTAGCGGGCACTTGGACTATCTAGGTTAACGAACGGGCACTTGGACTATGTAGGTAACCTAGCGGACACTTGGAGATCTAGGTTACCTAGCGGGCAATTGGACTATCTAGGTTAACGAACGGGCACTTGGACTATCTAGGTTACCTAGCGGGCACTTGGACTATGTAAGTTGCCTAGCGGGCACTTGGACTATCTAGGTTACCTAGCGGGCACTTGGACTATGTAGGTTAACTAGCGGGCACTTGGACTATCTAGGTTACCGAACGGGCATTTGGACTATGTAGGTAACCTAGCGTGAACTTGGACAGACTAGGTTACCTAGCGGGCACTTGGACTTCTAGGTTAAAGAACGGGCACTTGGACTATGTATGTTTCATAGCGGGCAATTGGACTATCTAGGTTAGGTAACGGGCATTGGACTATCTAGGTTACCTAGCGGGAACTTGGACTATGTAGGTTACCTAGCGGGCAATTGGACTATCTAGGTTAACGAACGGGCCCTTGGACTATCTAGGTTACCTAGCGGGCAATTGGACTATCTAGGTTAACGAACGGGCACTTGGACTATCTAGGTTACCTAGCGGGCACTTGGACTATGTAGGTTAACTAGAAGGCACTTGGACTATCAAGGTTACCCAGCGGGCCCTTGGACTATGTAGGTTACAAGCGGGCACTTGGACTATCTAGGTTAACGAACGTGCACTTGGACTATGTAGGTAACCTAGCGGGCACGTGGACTGTCTAGGTTACCTAGCAGGCACTTGGCCTATCTAGGTTAACGAACGGGCACTTGGACTTGTAGGTTAACTAGCGGACACTTCGACTATCTAGGTTCGCTAACGGGCAATTGGACTATCTAGGTTACCTAGCGGGCACTTGGACTATCTACGTACCCTAGCGGGCACTTGGACTATCTAGGTTAACTAGAGGGCCCTTGGACTATCTAGGTTACCTAGCAGGCACTTGGATTATGAAGGATCCCTAGCGGGCACTTGGACAATCTAGTTTAACTATCGGGCACTTGGACGATCTAGGTTAACTAGCGGGCACTTGGACTATCAAAGTTAACAAGTGAGCCCTTGGACTATGTAGGTTAACGAACGGGCCCTTGGACTATCTATGTTACCTAGCGGGCACTTGGACTACATAGGTTACCTAGCGGGCACTTGGACTATGTAGGTTACCTAGTGGGCACTTGGACTATCTAAGTTAACGAACGGGCACTTGGAATATGCAGGTAACCTAGCGGGCACTTGGACTGTCTAGGTTACCTAGCGGGCACTGGGACTTCTAGGTTAACTAACGGGCACATGGACTATGTAGGTTGCTTAGCGGTCACTTGGACTATATAGGTTAGGTAACGGGCACTTGCACTATCTAGGTTACCTAGCTGGAACATGGACAATGTAAGTTACCTAGAGGGCACTTGGACTATCTAGGTTACTTAACGGGCACTTTGACTATCTAGGTTACATAGCGGGCACTTGGACTATGTAGGTTAACTAGCGAGCACTTGGACTCTAGGTTACCTAGCGGGCACTTGGACTATCTAGGTTACCTAGCGGGCCCTTGGACTATGTAGGTTTCCTAGCGGGCACTTGGACTATCTAGGTTAACGAACGGGCACTTGGACTATGTAGGTAACCTAGCGGGCACTTGGACAGTCTAGGTTACCTAGCGGGCACTTGGATTATCTAGGTTACCTAGCGGGCCCTTGGACTATGTAGGTTTCCTAGCGGGCACTTGGACTATCTAGGTTAACGAACGGGCACTTGGACTATGTAGGTAACCTAGCGGACACTTGGAGATCTAGGTTACCTAGCGGGCACTTGGACTATGTAAGTTGCCTAGCGGGCACTTGGACTATCTAGGTTACCTAGCGGGCACTTGGACTATGTAGGTTAACTAGCGGGCACTTGGACTATCTAGGTTACCGAACGGGCATTTGGACTATGTAGGTAACCTAGCGTGAACTTGGACAGACTAGGTTACCTAGCGGGCACTTGGACTTCTAGGTTAACGAACGGGCACTTGGACTATGTATGTTGCATAGCGGGCAATTGAACTATCTAGGTTAGGTAACGGGCATTGGACTATCTAGGTTACCTAGCGGGAACTTGGACTATGTAGGTTACCTAGCGGGCACTTGGACTATCTAGGTTAACTAACGTGCACTTGGACTATGTAGGTAACCTAGCGGACAATTGGACAGTCTAGGTTACCTAGCGGGCACTTGGACTATCCAGGTTATCGAAAGGGCACTTGGATTATGTAGGTTACCTAGCGGGCACTTGGATTATCTAGGTTAGCTAACAGGAACTTGGAATATCTAGGTTACCTAGCGGGCACTTGGACTATGTAGGTAACCTTGCGGGCACTTGTACTATCTAGGTTACCTAACGGGAACTTGGACTATGTAGGTTAACTAGCGGACACTTGGAATATCTAGGTTAACTAGCGGGCCCAGGACTATTTAGGTTAACTTGCGGGCACTTGGACTATCTAGGTTAACGAGCTGACCTTGCACTATGTAGGTTAACTAGCGGGCACTTGGACTATCTAGGTTGACGAACGTGCACTTGGACTATGTAGGTAACCTAGCGGACAATTGGACAGTCTAGGTTACCTAGCGGGCACTTGGACTATCTAGGTTAACGAACGGGCACTTGGACTATCTAGGTGACCTAGCGGGCACTTGGACTATGTAAGTTACCTAGCGGGCACTTGGACTATCTAGGTTACCTAGCGGGCACTTGGACTATGTAGGTTAACTAGCGGGCACTTGGACTATCTAGGTTACCGAACGGGCATTTGGACTATGTAGGTAACCTAGCGTGTACTTGGACAGTCTAGGTTACCTAGCGGGCACTTGGACTTCTAGGTTAACGAACGGGCACTTGGACTATGTATGTTGCATAGCGGGCAATTGGACTATCTAGGTTAGGTATTGGGCATTGGACTATCTAGGTTACCTAGCGGGCACTTGGACTATGTAGGTTACCTTGCGGGCACTTATACTAACTAGGTTACCTAACGGGAACTTGGACTATGTAGGTTAACTAGCGGACACTTGGAATATCTAGGTTAACTAGCTGACCTTGGACTATGTAGGTTAACTAGCGGGCACTTGGACTATCTAGGTTAACTAACGGGCACTTGCACAATGCAGGTTCCCTAGCGGGCACTTTGACTATGTAGGTTCCCTAACGGGCACTTGGAATATATAGGTTCCCTATCGGGCACTTGGACTATGTAGGTTCCTCAGCGGGCACTTGGACTATGTAGGTTCCCTCTCGGGCATTGGACTATGTAGGTTAACTAGCAGGCCCTTGGACTATCTAGGTTACCTAGCGGGCACTTGGACTATGTAGGTTAACTAGCGGACACTTGGACAATCTAGGTTACCTAGCGGGCACTTGAACTATGTACATACCCTAGCGGGCACTTGGACTATCTAGGTTACCTAGCAGGCACTTGGACTATGTACGTCCCCTAGCGGGCACTTGGACTATCTAGGTTAACTGGAGGGACTTGTACTATGTAGGTTAACTAGCGGGCACTTGGATTATCTAAGTTAACTAGCGGGCACTTGGACTATCTAGGTTAACTAGAGGGCACTTGGACTATCTAGATTAACTAGCGGGCCCTTGGACTATCTAGGTTTACTAGCGGGCACTTGAACTATCTAGGTTAACTAGCGGGCACTTGGACTATGTAGTTTTCCTAGCGGGCATTTGGATTACTTAGGTTACCTAGAGGGCACTTGGACTATGTAGGTTAACTAGCGGGCACTTGGACTATGTAGGTAACCTAGCAGGCACTTGGACTGTCTAGGTTACCTAGCGGGCACTTTGACTATCTATGTTAATGAAAGGGCACTTGGACTATGTAGGTTACCTAGCGGGCACTTGGATTATCTAAGTTAGCTAACAGGAACTTGGAATATCTAGGTTACCTAGCGGGCACTTGGACTATGTAGGTTACCTTGCGGGCACTTGTAATATCTCGGTTACCTAATGGGAACTTGGACTATGTAGGTTAACTAGCGGACACTTGGACTATCTAGGTTCGCTAACGGGCAATTGGACTATCTAGGTTACCTAGCGGGCACTTGGACTATCTACGTACCCTAGCGGGCACCTGGACTATCTAGGTTAACTAGAGGGCCCTTGGACTATCTAGGTTACCTAGCAGGCACTTGGATTATGAAGGATCCCTAGCGGGCACTTGAACAAACTAGTTTAACAATCGGGCACTTGGACGATCTAGGTTAACTAACGGGCACTTGGACTATCAAAGTTAACAAGTGAGCCCTTGGACTATGTAGGTTAACTAGCGGGCCCTTGGACTATCTAGGTTACCTAGCAGGCACTTGGACTATATAGGTTACCTAGCGGGCACTTGGACTATGTAGGTTACCTAGTGGGCACATGGACTATCTAAGTTAACGAACGGGCACTTGGAATATGCAGGTAACCTAGCGGGCACTTGGACTGTCTAGGTTACCTAGCGGGCACTTGGACTTCTAGGTTAACTAACGGGCACTAGGAATATGTAGGTTGCTTAGCGGGCACTTGGACTATATAGGTTAGGTAACGCGCACTTGCACTATCTAGGTTACCTAGCTGGAACATGGACAATGTAAGTTACCTAGCGGGCACTTGGACTATCTAGGTTACTTAACGGGCACTTTGACTATCTAGGTTACATAGCGGGCACTTGGACTATGTAGGTTAACTAGCGAGCACTTGGACTCTAGGTTACCTAGCGGGCACTTGGACTATCTAGGTTACCTAGCGGGCCCTTGGACTATGTAGGTTTCCTAGCGGGCACTTGGACTATCTAGGTTAACGAACGGGCACTTGGACTATGTAGGTAACATAGCGGGCACTTGGACAGTCTAGCGGGCACTTGGACGATCTAGGTTACCTAGCGGGCCCTTGGACTATGTAGGTTTCCTAGCGGGCACTTGGACTATCTAGGTTAACGAACGGGCACTTGGACTATGTAGGTAACCTAGCGGACACTTGGAGATCTAGGTTACCTAGCGGGCAATTGGACTATCTAGGTTAACGAACGGGCACTTGGACTATCTAGGTTACCTAGCGGGCACTTGGACTATGTAAGTTGCCTAGCGGGCACTTGGACTATCTAGGTTACCTAGCGGGCACTTGGACTATGTAGGTTAACTAGCGGGCACTTGGACTATCTAGGTTACCGAACGGGCATTTGGACTATGTAGGTAACCTAGCGTGAACTTGGACAGACTAGGTTACCTAGCGGGCACTTGGACTTCTAGGTTAACGAACGGGCACTTGGACTATGTATGTTTCATAGCGGGCAATTGGACTATCTAGGTTAGGTAACGGGCATTGGATTATCTAGGTTACCTAGCGGGAACTTGGACTATGTAGGTTACCTAGCGGGCAATTGGACTATCTAGGTTAACGAACGGGCCCTTGGACTATCTAGGTTACCTAGCAGGCAATTGGACTATCTAGGTTAACGAACGGGCACTTGGACTATCTAGGTTACCTAGCGGGCACTTGGACTATGTAGGTTAACTAGAAGGCACTTGGACTATCAAGGTTACCCAGCGGGCCCTTGGACTATGTAGGTTACAAGCGGGCACTTGGACTATCTAGGTTAACGAACGTGCACTTGGACTATGTAGGTAACCTAGCGGGCACGTGGACTGTCTAGGTTACCTAGCAGGCACTTGGCCTATCTAGGTTAACGAACGGGCACTTGGACTATGTAGGTTAACTAGCGGACACTTCGACTATCTAGGTTCGCTAACGGGCAATTGGACTATCTAGGTTACCTAGCGGGCACTTGGACTATCTACGTACCCTAGTGGGCACTTGGACTATCTAGGTTAACTAGAGGGCCCTTGGACTATCTAGGTTACCTAGCAGGCACTTGGATTATGAAGGATCCCTAGCGGGCACTTGGACAATCTAGTTTAACTTTCGGGCACTTGGACGATCTAGGTTAACTAGCGGGCACTTGGACTATCAAAGTTAACAAGTGAGCCCTTGGACTATGTAGGTTAACTAGCGGGCCCTTGGACTATCTAGGTTACCTAGCGGGCACTTGGACTACATAGGTTACCTAGCGGGCACTTGGACTATGTAGGTTACCTAGTGGGCACTTGGACTATCTAAGTTAACGAACGGGCACTTGGAATATGCAGGTAACCTAGCGGGCACTTGGACTGTCTAGGTTACCTAGCGGGCACTTGGACTTCTAGGTTAACTAACGGGCACATGGACTATGTAGGTTGCTTAGCGGGCACTTGGACTATATAGGTTAGGTAACGGGCACTTGCACTATCTAGGTTACCTAGCTGGAACATGGACAATGTAAGTTACCTAGAGGGCACTTGGACTATCTAGGTTACTTAACGGGCACTTTGACTATCTAGGTTACATAGCGGGCACTTGGACTATGTAGGTTAACTAGCGAGCACTTGGACTCTAGGTTACCTAGCGGGCACTTGGACTATCTAGGTTACCTAGCGGGCCCTTGGACTATGTAGGTTTCCTAGCGGGCACTTGGACTATCTAGGTTAACGAACGGGCACTTGGACTATGTAGGTAACCTAGCGGGCACTTGGACAGTCTAGGTTACCTAGCGGGCACTTGGATTATCTAGGTTACCTAGCGGGCCCTTGGACTATGTAGGTTTCCTAGCGGGCACTTGGACTATCTAGGTTAACGAACGGGCACTTGGACTATGTAGGTAACCTAGCGGACACTTGGAGATCTAGGTTACCTAGCGGGCAATTGGACTATCTAGGTTAACGAACGGGCACTTGGACTATCTAGGTGACCTAGCGGGCACTTGGACTATGTAAGTTGCCTAGCGGGCACTTGGACTATCTAGGTTACCTAGCGGGCACTTGGACTATGTAGGTTAACTAGCGGGCACTTGGACTATCTAGGTTACCGAACGGGCATTTGGACTATGTAGGTAACCTAGCGTGAACTTGGACAGACTAGGTTACCTAGCGGGCACTTGGACTTCTAGGTTAACGAACGGGCACTTGGACTATGTATGTTGCATAGCGGGCAATTGAACTATCTAGGTTAGGTAACGGGCATTGGACTATCTAGGTTACCTAGCGGGAACTTGGACTATGTAGGTTACCTAGCGGGCACTTGGACTATCTAGGTTAACGAACGTGCACTTGGACTATGTAGGTAACCTAGCGGACAATTGGACAGTCTAGGTTACCTAGCGGGCACTTGGACTATCCAGGTTAACGAAAGGGCACTTGGATTATGTAGGTTACCTAGCGGGCACTTGGATTATCTAGGTTAGCTAACAGGAACTTGGAATATCTAGGTTACCTAGCGGGCACTTGGACTATGTAGGTAACCTTGCGGGCACTTGTACTATCTAGGTTACCTAACGGGAACTTGGACTATGTAGGTTAACTAGCGGACACTTGGAATATCTAGGCTAACTAGCGGGCCCAGGACTATTTAGGTTAACTAGCTGACCTTGCACTATGTAGGTTAACTAGCGGGCACTTGGACTATCTAGGTTAACTAGCGGGCACTTGCACAATGCAGGTTCCCTAGCGGGCACTTGGACTATGTAGGTAACCTACCGGACACTTGGACAACTAGGTTACCTAGCGGGCACTTGGACTATCTAGGTTAACGAACGTGCACTTGGACTATGTAGGTAACCTAGCGGACAATTGGACAGTCTAGGTTACCTAGCGGGCACTTGGACTATCCAGGTTAACGAAAGGGCACTTGGATTATGTAGGTTACCTAGCGGGCACTTGGATTATCTAGGTTAGCTAACAGGAACTTGGAATATCTAGGTTACCTAGCGGGCACTTGGACTATGTAGGTCACCTTGCGGGCACTTGTACTATCTAGGTTACCTAACGGGAACTTGGACTATGTAGGTTAACTAGCTGGCACTTCGAATTTCTAGGTTAACTAGCGGGCCCAGGACTATTTAGGTTAACTAGCGGGCACATGGACTATGTAGGTAACCTAGCGGACACTTGGACAACTAGGTTACCTAGCGGGCAATTGGACTATCTAGGTTAACGAATGGGCACTTGGACTATAGGTGACCTAGCGGGCACTTGGACTATGTAAGTTACCTAGCGGGCACTTGGACTATCTAGGTTACCTAGCGGGCACTTGGACTATGTAGGTTAACTAGCGGGCACTTGGACTATCTAGGTTACCGAACGGGCATTTGGACTATGTAGGTAACCTAGCGTGTACTTGGACAGTCTAGGTTACCTAGCGGGCACTTGGACTTCTAGGTTAACGAACGGGCACTTGGACTATGTATGTTGCATAGCGGGCAATTGGACTATCTAGGTTAGGTAACGGGCATTGGACTATCTAGGTTACCTAGCGGGCACTTGGACTATGTAGGTTACCTTGCGGGCACTTATACTAACTAGGTTACCTAACGGGAACTTGGACTATGTAGGTTAACTAGCGGACACTTGGAATATCTAGGTTAACTAGCTGACCTTGGACTATGTAGGTTAACTAGCGGGCACTTGGACTATCTAGGTTAACTAACGGGCACTTGCACAATGCAGGTTCCCTAGCGGGCACTTTGACTATGTAGGTTCCCTAACGGGCACTTGGAATATATAGGTTCCCTATCAGGCACTTGGACTATGTAGGTTCCTCAGCGGGCACGTGGACTATGTAGGTTCCCTCTCGGGCATTGTACTATGTAGGTTAACTAGCGGGCACTTGGACTATGTAGTTTTCCTAGCGGGCATTTGGATTACTTAGGTTACCTAGAGGGCACTTGGACTATGTAGGTAACCTAGCAGGCACTTGGACTATCTAGGTTACCTAGCAGGCACTTGGACTATGTACGTCCCCTAGCGGGCACTTGGACTATCTAGGTTAACTGGAGGGACTTGGACTATGTAGGTTAACTAGCGGGCACTTGGATTATCTCAGTTAACTAGCGGGCACTTGGACTATCTAGGTTAACTAGAGGGCACTTGGACTATCTAGATTAACTAGCGGGCCCTTGGACTATCTAGGTTTACTAGCGGGCACTTAAACTATCTAGGTTAACTAGCGGGCACTTGGACTATGTAGTTTTCCTAGCGGGCATTTGGATTACTTAGGTTACCTAGAGGGCACTTGGACTATGTAGGTTAACTAGCGGGCACTTGGACTATGTAGGTAACCTAGCAGGCACTTGGACTGTCTAGGTTACCTAGCGGGCACTTTGACTATCTATGTTAATGAAAGGGCACTTGGACTATGTAGGTTACCTAGCGGGCACTTGGATTATCTAAGTTAGCTAACAGGAACTTGGAATATCTAGGTTACCTAGCGGGCACTTGGACTATGTAGGTTACCTTGCGGGCACTTGTAATATCCCGGTTACCTAATGGGAACTTGGACTATGTAGGTTAACTAGCGGACACTTGGACTATCTAGGTTCGCTAACGGGCAATTGGACTATCTAGGTTACCTAGCGGGCACTTGGACTATCTAGGTTAACTAGAGGGCCCTTGGACTATCTAGGTTACCTAGCAGGCACTTGGATTATGAAGGATCCCTAGCGGGCACTTGAACAAACTAGTTTAACAATCGGGCACTTGGACGATCTAGGTTAACTAACGGGCACTTGGACTATCAAAGTTAACAAGTGAGCCCTTGGACTATGTAGGTTAACTAGCGGGCCCTTGGACTATCTAGGTTACCTAGCGGGCACTTGGACTATATAGGTTACCTAGCGGGCACTTGGACTATGTAGGTTACCTAGTGGGCACTTGGACTATCTAAGTTAACGAACGGGCACTTGGAATATGCAGGTAACCTAGCGGGCACTTGGACTGTCTAGGTTACCTAGCGGGCACTTGGACTTCTAGGTTAACTAACGGGCACTAGGACTATGTAGGTTGCTTAGCGGGCACTTGGACTATATAGGTTAGGTAACGCGCACTTGCACTATCTAGGTTACCTAGCTGGAACATGGACAATGTAAGTTACCTAGCGGGCACTTGGACTATCTAGGTTACTTAACGGGCACTTTGACTATCTAGGTTACATAGCGGGCACTTGGACTATGTAGGTTAACTAGCGAGCACTTGGACTCTAGGTTACCTAGCGGGCACTTGGACTATCTAGGTTACCTAGCGGGCCCTTGGACTATGTAGGTTTCCTAGCGGGCACTTGGACTATCTAGGTTAACGAACGGGCACTTGGACTATGTAGGTAACATAGCGGGCACTTGGACAGTCTAGCGGGCACTTGGACGATCTAGGTTACGTAGCGGGCCCTTGGACTATGTAGGTTTCCTAGCGGGCACTTGGACTATCTAGGTTAACGAACGGGCACTTGGACTATGTAGGTAACCTAGCGGACACTTGGAGATCTAGGTTACCTAGCGGGCAATTGGACTATCTAGGTTAACGAACGGGCACTTGGACTATCTAGGTTACCTAGCGGGCACTTGGACTATGTAAGTTGCCTAGCGGGCACTTGGACTATCTAGGTTACCTAGCGGGCACTTGGACTATGTAGGTTAACTAGAGGGCACTTGGACTATCTAGGTTACCAAACGGGCATTTGGACTATGTAGGTAACCTAGCGTGAACTTGGACAGACTAGGTTACCTAGCGGGCACTTGGACTTCTAGGTTAACGAACGGGCACTTGGACTATGTATGTTTCATAGCGGGCAATTGGACTATCTAGGTTAGGTAACGGGCATTGGACTATCTAGGTTACCTAGCGGGAACTTGGACTATGTAGGTTACCTAGCGGGCACTTGGACTATCTAGATTAACGAACGTGCACTTGGACTATGTAGGTAACCTAGTGGACAATTGGACAGTCTAGGTTACCTAGCAGGCACTTGGACTATCTAGGTAAATGAAAGGGCACTTGGATTATGTAGGTTACCTAGCGGGCACTTGGACTATCTAGGTTAGCTAACAGGAACTTGGAATATCTAGGTTACCTAGCGGGCACTTGGACTATGTAGGTAACCTTGCGGGCACTTGTACTATCTAGGTTACCTAACTGGAACTTGGACTATGTAGGTTAACTAGCGGACACTTGGAATATCTAGGTTAACTAGCGGGCCCTTGGACTATGTAGGTTAACTAGCGGGCACTTGGAATATCTAGGTTAACTAGATGACCTTGCACTATGTAGGTTAACTAGCGGGCACTTGGACTATCTAGGTTAACCAGCGGGCACTTGCACAATGCAGGTTCCCTAGCGGGCACTTTCACTATGTAGGTTCCCTAGCGGGCACTTGGACTATGTTGGTAACCTAGCGGACACTTGGACATCTAGTTTACCTAGCGGGCAATTGGAATATCTAGGTTAACGAACGGGCACTTGGACTATCTAATTGACCTAGCGGGCACTTGTACTATGTAAGTTACCTAGCGGGCACTTGGACTATCTATGTTACCTAGCGTGCACTTGGACTATGTAGTTTAACTAGCGGGCACTTGGAGTATCTAGGTTACCGAACGGGCATTTGGACTATGTAGGTAACCTAGCGGGAACTTGGACAGTCTAGGTTACCTAGCGGGCACTTGGACTTCTAGGTTAACGAACGGGCACTTGGACTATGTATGTTGCATAGCGGGCAATTGAACTATCTAGGTTAGGTAACGGGCATTGGACTATCTAGGTTACCTAGCGGGAACTTGGACTATGTAGGTTACCTAGCGGGCACTTGGACTATGTAGGTTAACTAGAAGGCACTTGGACTATCAAGGTTACCTTGCGGGCCCTTGGACTATGTAGGTTACCAGCGGGCACTTGGACTATCTCAGTTAACGAACGTGCACTTGGACTATGTAGGTAACCTAGCGGGCACTTGGACTGTCTAGGTTACCTAGCAGGCACTTGGACTATGTAGGTTAACTAACGGGCACTTGGACTATGTAGGTTCCCTATCGGGTACTTGGACTGTCTAGGTTAACTAGCGGGCACTTGGATTATCTAGGTTACCTAGAGGGCACTTGTACTATGTACTTTCCTAGCGGGCACTTGGGCTATCTACGTTACCTAGCATGCACTTGGACTATGTAGGTTAACGAACGGGCACTTGGACTATGTAGGTAACCTAATGGTCACTTGGACTGTCTAGGTTACCTAGCGGGGACTTGGACTATGTAGGTTAACTAGCGGGCACTTGGACTATGTAGGATCCCTATCGGACCTTTGTACTACTTAGGTTAACTTGCGGGCACTTTGACTATCTGTGTTAACTAGCGGACACTTGGACTATCTAGGTTAACTAACGGACCTTGGACTATGTAGGTTAACTAGCATGCCCTTGGACTATGTACATACCCTAGTGGGCACTTGGACTATCTAGGTTAACTATCGGGCACTAGGACTATCTAGGTTTACTAGCGGGCACTTGGACTATCTAGGTTACCTAGCAGGCACTTAGATTATGAAGGATCCCTAGCTGGCACTTGGACTATCTAGGTTACATAGCGGGCACGTGGACTATGTAGGTTACATAGCGGACACTTGCACGATCTATGTTAATTAGCGGGCCATTGCACTATGTAGGTTAACTAGAGGGCCCATGGATTATGTAGGTTTACTAGCAGGCACTTGGACTATCTAGGTTAACTAGCAGGCACTTGGACTCTGTAGTGTCCCGGCGGGTATTTGGACAATTAAGGTTACCATCGGGAACTTAGACTATGTAGGTTACCTAGCGGGCACATGGACTATGTACGTCCCCTAGTGGGCACTTGGACTATCTAGGTTAACTAACGGGCACTTTGACTATGTAGGTTGCCTAGCGGGCACTTGGACTATGTAGGTTCCCTAGAGGGCACTTGGATTATGTAGGTTCCCTATTGGGCACTTGGATTATGTACGTTCCCTATCGGGCACTTGGACTATGTAGGTTAACTAGCGGGCACTTGGACTGTCTACGTAACCTAGCGGGCACTTGGACTATCTAGGTTAACGAACGGGCAATTGGACTATGTAGGTAACCTAGCGGGCACTTGACTGTCTAGGTTACATAGCGGGCACTTGAACTATCTAGGTTAACGAACGGGCACTTGGACTATGTAGGTTAACTAGCGGGCACTTGGACTATGTAGGATCCCTATCAGACATTTGGACTACTTAGGTTACCTAGTGGGCACTTGGACTATCTAGGTTAACTAGCGGGCACTAGGACTATCTAGGTCAACTAACGGACCTTGGACTATGTAGGTTAACTAGCGGGCACTTGGACTATGTACATCCCCTAGTGGGCACTTGGACTATCTAGGTTAACTAGCGGGCACTTGGACTATCTAGGTTACCTAGCAGGCACTTGGACTATGTAGGTTAACTAGTGGACACTTGCACGATCTAGGTTAACTAGCGGGCCCTTGCACTATGTAGGTTAACTAGCGGTCACTTGGTCTATGTACGTCCCCTAGTGGGCATTTGGACTCTAGGTTAACTAACGGGCACTAGGACTATCTAGGTTAACTAGCGGGCCCTTGTCCTATCTAGGTTAACTAGCGGGCACTTGGACTATCTAGGTTAACTAACGGACCTTGTACTATGTAGGTTAACTAGCGGGCACTTGGTCTATATACGTCCCCTAGTGGGCACTTGGACTATCTAAGTTAACTAACGGGCACTAGGAATATCTAGGTTAACTAGCGGGCACTTGGACTATCTAGGTTACCTAGCAGGCACTTGGATTATGACGGATGCCTAGCGGTCACTTGGACTATCTAGGTTACCTAGCAGGCACGTGGACTATGTAGGTTAACTAGCGGACACTTGCACGATCTAGGTTAACTATAGGGCCCTTGGACTATGTACCTTAACTAGCGGGCCATGGATTATGCAGGTTTACTTGCAGGCACTTGGACTACCTAGGTTAACTAGCAGGCACTTGGACTATGTAGTTTCCCTAGCGGGCATTTGGACTATTTAGGTTACCATCGGGAACTTGGACTATGTAGGTTACCTAGCGGGCACTTGGACTATGAACGTCCACTAGTGGGCACTTGGATTATCTAGGTTAACTAACGGGCACTTGGACTATGTGGGTTGCCTAGCGGGCACTTGGACTATGTAGGTTCCCTAGCGGGCATTTGGATTATGTAGGTTCCCTATCGGGCACTTGGACTATGTAGGTAACCTAGCGGGCACTTGGACTGTCTAGGTTAGCTAAGAGGAACTTGGAATATCTAGGTTACATAGCGGTACTTGGACTATGTAGGTTACCTTGCGGGCACTTGTACTATCTAGGTTACCTAACGGGAACTTGGACTACGTAGGTTAACTAGCGGACACTTGGACGATCTAGGTTAACTAGCGGGCCCTTGGAATATCTAGGTTAACAAGCGGGCCCTTGGACTATGTAGGTTAACTAGCGGGAACTTGGAATATCTAGGTTAACTACCGGGTTCTTGGACTATGTAAGTTAACTAGCGGGCACTTGGACTATCTAGGTTAACTAGCTGACCTTGGACTATGTAGGTTAACTAGCGGGCACTTGGACCATCTAGGTTAACTAGCTGACCTTGGACTATGTAGGTTAACTACTGGGCACATGGAATATCTAGGTTAACTAACGGGCACTAGGATTATCTAGGTTAACTAGCAGGCACTTGGACTATCTTGGTTACCTAGAGGCACTTGGAATTTGAAGGATGCCTAGCGGGCACTTGGACTATCTAGGTTACCTAGCAGGCACGTGGACTATGCAGGTTATCTAGCGGACACTTGCACGATCTAGGTTAACTAGCGGGCCCATGCACTATGTAGGTTAACTAGCGGGAACTTGGATTATGTAGGTTCCCTATCGGGCACTTGGATTATGTAGGTTCCCTATCGGGCACTTGGACTATGTAGGTTAACTAGCGGGCACTTGGACTGTCTAGGTAACCTAGCGGGCACTTGGACTATCTAGGTTAACTAGCGGGCACTTGCACAATGCAGGTTCCCTAGCGGGCACTTTGACTATGTAGGTTCCCTAGGGGGCACTTGGACTATATAGGTTCCCTATGGGCACTTGGACTATCTATGTTCCCTAACGGGCACTTGGAATATATAGGTTCCCTATCGGGCACTTGGACTATGTAGGTTCCTCAGCGGGCACTTGGACTATGTAGGTTCCCTATCGGGCATTGGACTATGTAGGTTAACTAGCAGGACCTTGGACTATCTAGGTTACCTAGCGGGCACTTGGACTATGTAGGTTAACTAGCGGACACTTGGACAATCTAGGTTACCTAGCGGGCACTTGAACTATATACATACCCTAGAGGGCACTTGGACTATCTAGGTTATCTAGCGGGCAAATGGACTATGTACGTACCCTAGCCGGCACTTGGACTATCTATATTCACTAGCGGGCCCTTGGACTATCTAGGTTAACTAGCGGGCACTTGGACTATCTAGGTTAACTAGCGGGTACTTGGACTATCTAGATTAACTAGCGGGCCCTTGGACTATCTAGGTTTACTAGCGGGCACTTGGACTATCTAGGTTAACCAGCGGGCACTTGGACTATGTAGTTTCCCTAGCGGGCATTTGGATTACTTAGGTTACCTAGTGGGCACTTGGACTATGTAGGTTACCTAGCGGGCACTTGGACTATGTAGGTTAACTAGAAGGCACTTGGACTATCAAGGTTACCTAGCAGGCCCTTGGACTATGTAGGTTACCAGCGGGCACTTGGACTATCTCGGTTAACGAACATGCACTTGGACTATGTAGGTAACCTAGCGGGCACTTGGACTGTCTAGGTTACCTAGCGGGCACTTGGACTATCTAGGTTAATAACGGACACTTGGACTATGTAGGTTAACTAGCGGACACTTCGACTATCTAGGTTAGCTAACCGGCAATTGGACTATCTAGGTTACCTAGCAGGCACTTGGACTATGTAGGTTCCCTAGAGGGGACTTGGACTATTTAGGTTACCTAGCAGGCACTTTGACTATCTAGGTTAACTAACGGGCACTTGGACTATGTAGGTTGCCTAGCGAGCACTTGGACTATGTAGGTTCCCTAGCGGGCACTTGGACTATGTAAGTTCCCTATCGGGTACTTGGACTGTCTAGGTTAACTAGCGGGCAATTGGACTGTCTAGGTTACCTAGGGGGCACTTGGAGTATGTAGTTTACCTAGAAGGCACATGGACTATGTAGGTTAACTAGCGGGCACTTGGACTATCTAGGTTACCTAGAGGGCACTTGGACTATGTACGTTTCCTAGCGGGCACTTGGGCTATCTACGTTACCTAGCATGCACTTGGACTATGTAGGTTAACGAACGGGCACTTGGACTATGTAGGTAACCTAATGGTCACTTGGACTGTCTAGGTTACCTAGCGGGGACTTGGACTATGTAGGTTAACTAGCGGGCACTTGGACTATGTAGGATCCCTATCGGACCTTTGTACTACTTAGGTTAACTACCGGGCACTTTGACTATCTAGGTTAACTAGCGGGCACTTGGACTATCTAGGTTAACTAACGGACCTTGGACTATGTAGGTTAACTAGCAGGCGCTTGGACTATGTACATCCCCTAGTGGGCACTTGGACTATCTAGGTTAACTATCGGGCACTAGGACTATCTAGGTTACCTAGCAGGCACTTAGATTATGACGGATCCCTAGCAGGCACTTGGACTATCTAGGTTACATAGCGGGCACGTGGATTATGTAGGTTAAGTAGCGGACACTTGCACGATCTAGGTTAACTAGCGGGCCATTGCACTATGTAGGTTAACTAGCGGGCCCATGGATTATGTAGGTTTACTAGCAGGCACTTGGACTATCTAGGTTAACTAGCAGGCACTTGGACTGTGTAGTGTCTCGGCGGGCATTTGGACTATTTAGGTTACCATCGGGAACTTGGACTATGTAGGTTACCTAGCGGGCACTTGGACTATGTACGTCCCCTAGTGGGCACTTGGACTATCTAGGTTAACTAACGGGCACTTGGACTACGTAGGTTGCCTAGCGGGCACTTAGACTATGTAGGTTCCCTAGCGGGCACATGGATTATGTAGGTTCCCTATTGGGCACTTGGATTATGTAGGTTCCCTATCGGGCACTTGGACTATGTAGTTTAACTAGCGGGCACTTGGACTGTCTACGTAACCTAGCGGGCACTTGGACTATCTAGGTTAACGAACGGGCAATTGGACTATGTAGGTAACCTAGCGGGCACTTGACTGTCTAGGTTACATAGCGGGCACTTTGACTATCTAGGTTAACGAACGGGCACTTGGACTATGTAGGTTAACTAGCGGGCACTTGGACTATGTAGGATCCCTATAGGACATTTGGACTACTTAGGTTACCTAGTGGGCACTTGGACTATCTAGGTTAACTAGCGGGCACTAGGACTATCTAGGTCAACTAACGGACCTTGGACTATGTAGGTTAACTAGCGGGCACTTGGACTATGTACATCCCCTAGTGGGCACTTGGACTATCTAGGTTAACTAGCGGGCACTTGGACTATCTAGGTTACCTAGCAGGCACTTGGACTATGTAGGTTAACTAGTGGACACTTGCACGATCTAGGTTAACAAGCGGGCCCTTGCACTATGTAGGTTAACTAGCGGGCCCTTGGTCTATGTAAGTCCCGTAGTGGGCATTTGGACTATCTAGGTTAAATAACGGGCACTAGGACTACCTAGGTTAACTAGCGGGCACTTGGACTATCTAGGTCAACTAGCGGGCCCTTGTACTATGTAGGTTAACTAGCGGGCCCTTGGACTATGTACGTTAACTAGCGGGCCCATGGATTATGTAGGTTTACTTGCAGGCACTTGTACTATCTAGGTTAACTAGCAGGCACTTGGACTATGTAGTTTCCCTAGCGGGCATTTGGACTATTAAGTTACCATCGGGAACTTGGACTATGTAGATTACCTAGCGGGCACTTGGACTATGTACGTCCCCTAGTGGGCCCTTGGATTATCTAGGTTAACTAATGGGCACTTGGACTATGTGGGTTGCCTAGCGGGCACTTGGACTATGTAGGTTCCCTAGCGGGCATTTGGATTATGTAGGTTCCCTATCGGGCACTTGGACTATGTAGGTTACCTAGCGGGCACTTGGACTGTCTAGGTAACCTAGCGGGCACTTGGACTATCTTGGTTAACGAACGGGCACTTGGACTATGTAGGTAACCTAGCGGGCACTTGGACTGTCTAGGTTACCTAGCGGGCACTTTGACTATCTAGGTTAACGAAAGGGCACTTGGACTATGTAGGTTACCTATCGGGCACTTGGATTATCTAGGTTAGCTAAGAGGAACTTGGAATATCTAGGTTACCTAGCGGGTACTTGGACTATGTAGGTTACCTTGCCGGCACTTGTACTATCTAGGTTACCTAACGGGAACTTGGACTATGTAGGTTAACTAGCGGACACTTGGACGACCTAGGTTAACTAGCGGGTACTTGGAATATCTAGGTTAACTAGCGGGCCCTTGGACTATGTAAGTTAACTAGCGGGAACTTGGAATATCTAGGTTAAGTAGTGGGTTCTTGGACTATGTAAGTTAACTAGCGGGCACTTGGACTATCTAGGTTAACTAGCTGACCTTGGACTATGTAGGTTAACTAGCGGGCACTTGGACTATCTAGGTTAACTAGCTGACCTTGGACTATGTAGGTTAACTAGTGGGCACATGGACTATCTAGGTTAACTAACGGGCACTAGGACTATCTAGGTTAACTAGCGGGCACTTGGACTATCTTGGTTACCTAGCAGGCACTTGGATTTTGAAGGATGCCTAGCGGGCACTTGGACTATCTAGGTTACCTAGCAGGCACGTGGACTATGCAGGTTATCTAGCGGACAATTGCACGATCTTGGTTAACTAGCGGGCCCTTGCACTATATAGGTTAACTAGCGGGAACTTGGATTATGTAGGTTCCCGATAGGGCACTTGGACTATCTAGGTTAACTAGCGAGCACTTGGACTGTCTAGGTAACCTAGCGGGCACTTGGACTATCTAGGTTAACTAGCCGGCACTTGCACAATGCAGGTTCCCTAGCGGGCACTTTGACTACGTAGGTTCCCTAGGGGGCACTTGGACTATATAGGTTCCATATGGGCACTTGGACTATCTATGTTCCCTACCGGGCACTTGGAATATATAGGTTCCCTATCGGGCACTTGGACTATGTAGGTTCCTCAGCGTGCACTTGGACTATGTAGGTTCCCTATCGGGCATTGGACTATGTAGGTTAACTAGCAGGACCTTGGACTATCTAGGTTACCTAGCGGGCACTTGGACTATGTAGGTTAACTAGCGGACACTTGGACAATCTAGGTTACCTAGCGGGCACTTGAACTATGTACATACCCTAGCGGGCACTTGGACTATCTAGGTTATCTAGCGGGCACTTGGACTATGTACGTACCCTAGCGGGCACTTGGACTATCTATATTAACTAGCGGGCCCTTGGACTATCTAGGTTAACTAGCAGGCACTTGGACTATCTAGGTTAACTTGCGGGCACTTGGACTATCTAGATTAACTAGCGGGACCTTGGACTATCTAGGTTTACTAGCGTGCAGTTGGACTATCTTGGTTAACCAGCGGGCACTTGGACTATGTAGTTTCCCTAGCGGGCATTTGGATTACTTAGGTTACCTAGTGGGCACTTGGACTATGTAGGTTACCTAGCGGGCACTTGGACTATGTAGGTTAACTAGAAGGCACTTGGACTATCAAGGTTACCCAGCGGGCCCTTGGACTATGTAGGTTACAAGCTGGCACTTGGACTATCTAGGTTAACGAACGTGCACTTGGACTATGTAGGTAACCTAGCGGGCACTTGGACTGTCTAGGTTACCTAGCGGGCACTTGGCCTATCTAGGTTAATGAACGGACACTTGGACTATGTAGGTTAACTAGCGGACACTTCGACTATCTAGGTTAGCTAACCGGCAATTGGACAATCTATGTTACCTAGCAGGCACTTGGACTATGTAGGTTCCCTAAAGGGCACTTGGACTATTTAGGTTACCTAGCAGGCACTTTGACTATCTAGGTTAACTAACGGGCACTTGGACTATGTAGGTTGCCTAGCGAGCACTTGGACTATGTAGGTTCCCTAGCGGGCACGTGGACTATGTAGGTTCCCTATCGGGTACTTGGACAGTCTAGTTTAACTAGCGGGCAATTGGACTGTCTAGGTTACCTAGGGGGCACTTGGAGTATGTAGTTTACCTAGCAGGCACATGGACTATATTGGTTAACTAGCGGGCACTTGGACTATCTAGGTTACCTAGTGGGCACTTGTACTATGTACGTTTCCTAGCGGGCACTTGGGCTATCTACGTTACCTAGCATGCACTTGGACTATGTAGGTTAACGAACGGGCACTTGGACTATGTAGGTAACCTAATGGTCACTTGGACTGTCTAGGTTACCTAGCGGGGACTTGGACTATGTAGGTTAACTAGCGGGCACTTGGACTATGTAGGATCCCTATCGGACCTTTGTACTACTTAGGTTAACTACCGGGCACTTTGACTATCTAGGTTAACTAGCGGGCACTTGGACTATCTAGGTTAACTAACGGACCTTGGACTATGTAGGTTAACTAGCAGGCGCTTGGACTATGTACATCCCCTAGTGGGCACTTGGACTATCTAGGTTAACTATCGGGCACTAGGACTATCTAGGTTACCTAGCAGGCACTTAGATTATGACGGATCCCTAGCAGGCACTTGGACTATCTAGGTTACATAGCGGGCACGTGGATTATGTAGGTTAAGTAGCGGACACTTGCACGATCTAGGTTAACTAGCGGGCCATTGCACTATGTAGGTTAACTAGCGGGCCCATGGATTATGTAGGTTTACTAGCAGGCACTTGGACTATCTAGGTTAACTAGCAGGCACTTGGACTATGTAGTGTCTCGGCGGGCATTTGGACTATTTAGGTTACCATCGGGAACTTGGACTATGTAGGTTACCTAGCGGGCACTTGGACTATGTACGTCCCCTAGTGGGCACTTGGACTATCTAGGTTAACTAACGGGCACTTGGACTACGTAGGTTGCCTAGCGGGCACTTAGACTATGTAGGTTCCCTAGCGGGCACATGGATTATGTAGGTTCCCTATTGGGCACTTGGATTATGTAGGTTCCCTATCGGGCACTTGGACTATGTAGTTTAACTAGCGGGCACTTGGACAGTCTACGTAACCTAGCGGGCACTTGGACTATCTAGGTTAACGAACGGGCAATTGGACTATGTAGGTAACCTAGCGGGCACTTGACTGTCTAGGTTACATAGCGGGCACTTTGACTATCTAGGTTAACGAACGGGCACTTGGACTATGTAGGTTAACTAGCGGGCACTTGGACTATGTAGGATCCCTATAGGACATTTGGACTACTTAGGTTACCTAGTGGGCACTTGGACTATCTAGGTTAACTAGCGGGCACTAGGACTATCTAGGTCAACTAACGGACCTTGGACTATGTAGGTTAACTAGCGGGCACTTGGACTATGTACATCCCCTAGTGGGCACTTGGACTATCTAGGTTAACTAGCGGGCACTTGGACTATCTAGGTTACCTAGCAGGCACTTGGACTATGTAGGTTAACTAGTGGACACTTGCACGATCTAGGTTAACAAGCGGGCCCTTGCACTATGTAGGTTAACTCGCGGGCCCTTGGTCTATGTAAGTCCCGTAGTGGGCATTTGGACTATCTAGGTTAAATAACGGGCACTAGGACTACCTAGGTTAACTAGCGGGCACTTGGACTATCTAGGTCAACTAGCGGGCCCTTGTACTATGTAGGTTAACTAGCGGGCCCTTGGACTATGTACGTTAACTAGCGGGCCCATGGATTATGTAGGTTTACTTGCAGGCACTTGTACTATCTAGGTTAACTAGCAGGCACTTGGACTATGTAGTTTCCCTAGCGGGCATTTGGACTATTAAGTTACCATCGGGAACTTGGACTATGTAGATTACCTAGCGGGCACTTGGACTATGTACGTCCCCTAGTGGGCCCTTGGATTATCTAGGTTAACTAATGGGCACTTGGACTATGTGGGTTGCCTAGCGGGCACTTGGACTATGTAGGTTCCCTAGCGGGCATTTGGATTATGTAGGTTCCCTATCGGGCACTTGGACTATGTAGGTTACCTAGCGGGCACTTGGACTGTCTAGGTAACCTAGCGGGCACTTGGACTATCTTGGTTAACGAACGGGCACTTGGACTATGTAGGTAACCTAGCGGGCACTTGGACTGTCTAGGTTACCTAGCGGGCACTTTGACTATCTAGGTTAACGAAAGGGCACTTGGACTATGTAGGTTACCTATCGGGCACTTGGATTATCTAGGTTAGCTAAGAGGAACTTGGAATATCTAGGTTACCTAGCGGGTACTTGGACTATGTAGGTTACCTTGCCGGCACTTGTACTATCTAGGTTACCTAACGGGAACTTGGACTATGTAGGTTAACTAGCGGACACTTGGACGACCTAGGTTAACTAGCGGGTACTTGGAATATCTAGGTTAACTAGCGGGCCCTTGGACTATGTAAGTTAACTAGCGGGAACTTGGAATATCTAGGTTAAGTAGTGGGTTCTTGGACTATGTAAGTTAACTAGCGGGCACTTGGACTATCTAGGTTAACTAGCTGACCTTGGACTATGTAGGTTAACTAGCGGGCACTTGGACTATCTAGGTTAACTAGCTGACCTTGGACTATGTAGGTTAACTAGTGGGCACATGGACTATCTAGGTTAACTAACGGGCACTAGGACTATCTAGGTTAACTAGCGGGCACTTGGACTATCTTGGTTACCTAGCAGGCACTTGGATTTTGAAGGATGCCTAGCGGGCACTTGGACTATCTAGGTTACCTAGCAGGCACGTGGACTATGCAGGTTATCTAGCGGACAATTGCACGATCTTGGTTAACTAGCGGGCCCTTGCACTATATAGGTTAACTAGCGGGAACTTGGATTATGTAGGTTCCCGATAGGGCACTTGGACTATCTAGGTTAACTAGCGAGCACTTGGACTGTCTAGGTAACCTAGCGGGCACTTGGACTATCTAGGTTAACTAGCCGGCACTTGCACAATGCAGGTTCCCTAGCGGGCACTTTGACTACGTAGGTTCCCTAGGGGGCACTTGGACTATATAGGTTCCATATGGGCACTTGGACTATCTATGTTCCCTACCGGGCACTTGGAATATATAGGTTCCCTATCGGGCACTTGGACTATGTAGGTTCCTCAGCGTGCACTTGGACTATGTAGGTTCCCTATCGGGCATTGGACTATGTAGGTTAACTAGCAGGACCTTGGACTATCTAGGTTACCTAGCGGGCACTTGGACTATGTAGGTTAACTAGCGGACACTTGGACAATCTAGGTTACCTAGCGGGCACTTGAACTATGTACATACCCTAGCGGGCACTTGGACTATCTAGGTTATCTAGCGGGCACTTGGACTATGTACGTACCCTAGCGGGCACTTGGACTATCTATATTAACTAGCGGGCCCTTGGACTATCTAGGTTAACTAGCAGGCACTTGGACTATCTAGGTTAACTTGCGGGCACTTGGACTATCTAGATTAACTAGCGGGACCTTGGACTATCTAGGTTTACTAGCGTGCAGTTGGACTATCTTGGTTAACCAGCGGGCACTTGGACTATGTAGTTTCCCTAGCGGGCATTTGGATTACTTAGGTTACCTAGTGGGCACTTGGACTATGTAGGTTACCTAGCGGGCACTTGGACTATGTAGGTTAACTAGAAGGCACTTGGACTATCAAGGTTACCCAGCGGGCCCTTGGACTATGTAGGTTACAAGCTGGCACTTGGACTATCTAGGTTAACGAACGTGCACTTGGACTATGTAGGTAACCTAGCGGGCACTTGGACTGTCTAGGTTACCTAGCGGGCACTTGGCCTATCTAGGTTAATGAACGGACACTTGGACTATGTAGGTTAACTAGCGGACACTTCGACTATCTAGGTTAGCTAACCGGCAATTGGACAATCTATGTTACCTAGCAGGCACTTGGACTATGTAGGTTCCCTAAAGGGCACTTGGACTATTTAGGTTACCTAGCAGGCACTTTGACTATCTAGGTTAACTAACGGGCACTTGGACTATGTAGGTTGCCTAGCGAGCACTTGGACTATGTAGGTTCCCTAGCGGGCACTTGGACTATGTAGGTTCCCTATCGGGTACTTGGACAGTCTAGTTTAACTAGCGGGCAATTGGACTGTCTAGGTTACCTAGGGGGCACTTGGAGTATGTAGTTTACCTAGCAGGCACATGGACTATATTGGTTAACTAGCGGGCACTTGGACTATCTAGGTTACCTAGTGGGCACTTGTACTATGTACGTTTCCTAGCGGGCACTTGGGCTATCTACGTTACCTAGCATGCACTTGGACTATGTAGGTTAACGAACGGGCACTTGGACTATGTAGGTAACCTAATGGTCACTTGGACTGTCTAGGTTACCTAGCGGGGACTTGGACTATGTAGGTTAACTAGCGGGCACTTGGACTATGTAGGATCCCTATCGGACCTTTGTACTACTTAGGTTAACTACCGGGCACTTTGACTATCTAGGTTAACTAGCGGGCACTTGGACTATCTAGGTTAACTAACGGACCTTGGACTATGTAGGTTAACTAGCAGGCGCTTGGACTATGTACATCCCCTAGTGGGCACTTGGACTATCTAGGTTAACTATCGGGCACTAGGACTATCTAGGTTACCTAGCAGGCACTTAGATTATGACGGATCCCTAGCAGGCACTTGGACTATCTAGGTTACATAGCGGGCACGTGGATTATGTAGGTTAAGTAGCGGACACTTGCACGATCTAGGTTAACTAGCGGGCCATTGCACTATGTAGGTTAACTAGCGGGCCCATGGATTATGTAGGTTTACTAGCAGGCACTTGGACTATCTAGGTTAACTAGCAGGCACTTGGACTATGTAGTGTCTCGGCGGGCATTTGGACTATTTAGGTTACCATCGGGAACTTGGACTATGTAGGTTACCTAGCGGGCACTTGGACTATGTACGTCCCCTAGTGGGCACTTGGACTATCTAGGTTAACTAACGGGCACTTGGACTACGTAGGTTGCCTAGCGGGCACTTAGACTATGTAGGTTCCCTAGCGGGCACATGGATTATGTAGGTTCCCTATTGGGCACTTGGATTATGTAGGTTCCCTATCGGGCACTTGGACTATGTAGTTTAACTAGCGGGCACTTGGACAGTCTACGTAACCTAGCGGGCACTTGGACTATCTAGGTTAACGAACGGGCAATTGGACTATGTAGGTAACCTAGCGGGCACTTGACTGTCTAGGTTACATAGCGGGCACTTTGACTATCTAGGTTAACGAACGGGCACTTGGACTATGTAGGTTAACTAGCGGGCACTTGGACTATGTAGGATCCCTATAGGACATTTGGACTACTTAGGTTACCTAGTGGGCACTTGGACTATCTAGGTTAACTAGCGGGCACTAGGACTATCTAGGTCAACTAACGGACCTTGGACTATGTAGGTTAACTAGCGGGCACTTGGACTATGTACATCCCCTAGTGGGCACTTGGACTATCTAGGTTAACTAGCGGGCACTTGGACTATCTAGGTTACCTAGCAGGCACTTGGACTATGTAGGTTAACTAGTGGACACTTGCACGATCTAGGTTAACAAGCGGGCCCTTGCACTATGTAGGTTAACTAGCGGGCCCTTGGTCTATGTAAGTCCCGTAGTGGGCATTTGGACTATCTAGGTTAAATAACGGGCACTAGGACTACCTAGGTTAACTAGCGGGCACTTGGACTATCTAGGTCAACTAGCGGGCCCTTGTACTATGTAGGTTAACTAGCGGGCCCTTGGACTATGTACGTTAACTAGCGGGCCCATGGATTATGTAGGTTTACTTGCAGGCACTTGGACTATCTAGGTTAACTAGCAGGCACTTGGACTATGTAGTTTCCCTAGCGGGCATTTGGACTATTAAGTTACCATCGGGAACTTGGACTATGTAGATTACCTAGCGGGCACTTGGACTATGTACGTCCCCTAGTGGGCCCTTGGATTATCTAGGTTAACTAATGGGCACTTGGACTATGTGGGTTGCCTAGCGGGCACTTGGACTATGTAGGTTACCTAGCGGGCACTTGGACTGTCTAGGTAACCTAGCGGGCACTTGGACTATCTTGGTTAACGAACGGGCACTTGGACTATGTAGGTAACCTAGCGGGCACTTGGACTGTCTAGGTTACCTAGCGGGCACTTTGACTATCTAGGTTAACGAAAGGGCACTTGGACTATGTAGGTTACCTATCGGGCACTTGGATTATCTAGGTTAGCTAAGAGGAACTTGGAATATCTAGGTTACCTAGCGGGTACTTGGACTATGTAGGTTACCTTGCCGGCACTTGTACTATCTAGGTTACCTAACGGGAACTTGGACTATGTAGGTTAACTAGCGGACACTTGGACGACCTAGGTTAACTAGCGGGTACTTGGAATATCTAGGTTAACTAGCGGGCCCTTGGACTATGTAAGTTAACTAGCGGGAACTTGGAATATCTAGGTTAAGTAGCGGGTTCTTGGACTATGTAAGTTAACTAGCGGGCACTTGGACTATCTAGGTTAACTAGCTGACCTTGGACTATGTAGGTTAACTAGCGGGCACTTGGACTATCTAGGTTAACTAGCTGACCTTGGACTATGTAGGTTAACTAGTGGGCACATGGACTATCTAGGTTAACTAACGGGCACTAGGACTATCTAGGTTAACTAGCGGGCACTTGGACTATCTTGGTTACCTAGCAGGCATTTGGATTTTGAAGGATGCCTAGCGGGCACTTGGACTATCTAGGTTACCTAGCAGGCACGTGGACTATGCAGGTTATCTAGCGGACAATTGCACGATCTTGGTTAACTAGCGGGCCCTTGCACTATATAGGTTAACTAGCGGGAACTTGGATTATGTAGGTTCCCGATAGGGCACTTGGACTATCTAGGTTAACTAGCGAGCACTTGGACTGTCTAGGTAACCTAGCGGGCACTTGGACTATCTAGGTTAACTAGCCGGCACTTGCACAATGCAGGTTCCCTAGCGGGCACTTTGACTACGTAGGTTCCCTAGGGGGCACTTGGACTATATAGGTTCCATATGGGCACTTGGACTATCTATGTTCCCTACCGGGCACTTGGAATATATAGGTTCCCTATCGGGCACTTGGACTATGTAGGTTCCTCAGCGTGCACTTGGACTATGTAGGTTCCCTATCGGGCATTGGACTATGTAGGTTAACTAGCAGGACCTTGGACTATCTAGGTTACCTAGCGGGCACTTGGACTATGTAGGTTAACTAGCGGACACTTGGACAATCTAGGTTACCTAGCGGGCACTTGAACTATGTACATACCCTAGCGGGCACTTGGACTATCTAGGTTATCTAGCGGGCACTTGGACTATGTACGTACCCTAGCGGGCACTTGGACTATCTATATTAACTAGCGGGCCCTTGGACTATCTAGGTTAACTAGCAGGCACTTGGACTATCTAGGTTAACTTGCGGGCACTTGGACTATCTAGATTAACTAGCGGGACCTTGGACTATCTAGGTTTACTAGCGTGCAGTTGGACTATCTTGGTTAACCAGCGGGCACTTGGACTATGTAGTTTCCCTAGCGGGCATTTGGATTACTTAGGTTACCTAGTGGGCACTTGGACTATGTAGGTTACCTAGCGGGCACTTGGACTATGTAGGTTAACTAGAAGGCACTTGGACTATCAAGGTTACCCAGCGGGCCCTTGGACTATGTAGGTTACAAGCTGGCACTTGGACTATCTAGGTTAACGAACGTGCACTTGGACTATGTAGGTAACCTAGCGGGCACTTGGACTGTCTAGGTTACCTAGCGGGCACTTGGCCTATCTAGGTTAATGAACGGACACTTGGACTATGTAGGTTAACTAGCGGACACTTCGACTATCTAGGTTAGCTAACCGGCAATTGGACAATCTATGTTACCTAGCAGGCACTTGGACTATGTAGGTTCCCTAAAGGGCACTTGGACTATTTAGGTTACCTAGCAGGCACTTTGACTATCTAGGTTAACTAACGGGCACTTGGACTATGTAGGTTGCCTAGCGAGCACTTGGACTATGTAGGTTCCCTAGCGGGCACTTGGACTATGTAGGTTCCCTATCGGGTACTTGGACAGTCTAGTTTAACTAGCGGGCAATTGGACTGTCTAGGTTACCTAGGGGGCACTTGGAGTATGTAGTTTACCTAGCAGGCACATGTACTATATTGGTTAACTAGCGGGCACTTGGACTATCTAGGTTACCTAATGGGCACTTGTACTATGTACGTTTCCTAGCGGGCACTTGGGCTATCTACGTTACCTAGCATGCACTTGGACTATGTAGGTTAACGAACGGGCACTTGGACTATGTAGGTAACCTAATGGTCACTTGGACTGTCTAGGTTACCTAGCGGGGACTTGGACTATGTAGGTTAACTAGCGGGCACTTGGACTATGTAGGATCCCTATCGGACCTTTGTACTACTTAGGTTAACTAGCAGGCACTTTGACTATCTAGGTTAACTAGTGGGCACTTGGACTATCTAGGTTAACTAACAGACCTTGGACTATGTAGGTTAACTAGCAGGCCCTTGGATTATGTACATCCCCTAGTGGGCACTTGGACTATCTAGGTTAACTATCGGGCACTAGGACTATAGGTTCACTAGCGGGCACTTGGACTATCTAGGTTACCTAGCAGGCACTTAGATTATGAAGGATCCCTAGCAGGCACTTGGACTATCTAGGTTACATAGCGGGCACGTGGACTATGTAGGTTAACTAGCGGACACTTGCACGATCTAGGTTAACTAGCGGGCCATTGCACTATGTAGGTTAACTAGCGGGCCCATGGATTATGTAGGTTTACTAGCAGGCACTTGGACTATCTAGGTTAACTAGCAGGCACTTGGACTCTGTAGTGTCCCGGCGGGCATTTGGACTATTTAGGTTACCATCGGGAACTTGGACTATGTAGGTTACCTAGCGGGCACTTGGACTATGTACGACCCCTAGTGGGCACTTGGACTATCTAGGTTAACTAACGGGCACTAGGACTATCTAGGTTAACTAGCGGGCACATGGACTATCAGGTTACCTAGCAGGCACTTGGACTATGTAGGTTAACTAGTGGACACTTGCACGATCTAGGTTAACTAGCAGGCCCTTGCACTATGTAGGTTAACTAGCGGGCACTTGGTCTATGTACGTTCCCTAGTGGGCATTTGGACTATCTAGGTTAACTAACGGGCACTAGGATTATCTAGGTTAACTAGCAGGCACTTGGACTATCTTGGTTACCTAGAGGCACTTGGATTTTGAAGGATGCCTAGCGGGCACTTGGACTATCTAGGTTACCTAGCAGGCACGTGGACTATGCAGGTTATCTAGCGGACACTTGCACGATCAAGGTTAACTAGCGGGCCCATGCACTATGTAGGTTAACTAGCGGGAACTTGGATTATGTAGGTTCCCTATCGGGCACTTGGATTATGTAGCTTCCCTATCGGGCACTTGGACTATGTAGGTTAACTAGCGGGCACTTGGACTGTCTAGGTAACCTAGCGGGCACTTGGACTATCTAGGTTAACTAGCGGGCACTTGCACAATGCAGGTTCCCTAGCGGGCACTTTGACTATGTAGGTTCCCTAGGGGGCACTTGGACTATATAGGTTCCCTATGGGCACTTGGACTATCTATGTTCCCTAACGGGCACTTGGAATATATAGGTTCCCTATCGGGCACTTGGACTATGTAGGTTCCTCAGCGGGCACTTGGACTATGTAGGTTCCCTATCGGGCATTGGACTATGTAGGTTAACTAGCAGGACCTTGGACTATCTAGGTTACCTAGCGGGCACTTGGACTATGTAGGTTAACTAGCGGACACTTAGACAATCTAGGTTACCTAGCGGGCACTTGAACTATATACATACCCTAGAGGGCACTTGGACTATCTAGGTTATCTAGCGGGCAAATGGACTATGTACGTACCCTAGCCGGCACTTGGACTATCTATATTCACTAGCGGGTTCTTGGACTATGTAGGTTAACTAGCGGGCACTTGGACTATCTAGGTTAACTAGCGGGTACTTGGACTATCTAGATTAACTAGCGGGCCCTTGGACTATCTAGGTTTACTAGCGGGCACTTGGACTATCTAGGTTAACCAGCGGGCACTTGGACTATGTAGTTTCCCTAGCGGGCATTTGGATTACTTAGGTTACCTAGTGGGCACTTGGACTATGTAGGTTACCTAGCGGGCACTTGGACTATGTAGGTTAACTAGAAGGCACTTGGACTATCAAGGTTACCTAGCGGGCCCTTGGACTATGTAGGTTACCAGCGGGCACTTGGACTATCTCGGTTCACGAACGTGCACTTGGACTATGTAGGTAACCTAGCGGGCACTTGGACTGTCTAGGTTACCTAGCGGGCACTTGGCCTATCTAGGTTAATAACGGACACTTGGACTATGTAGGTTAACTAGCGGACACTTCGACTATCTAGGTTAGCTAACCGGCAATTGGACTATCTAGGTTACCTAGCAGGCACTTGGACTATGTAGGTTCCCTAGAGGGGACTTGGACTATTTAGGTTACCTAGCAGGCACTTTGACTATCTAGGTTAACTAACGGGCACTTGGACTATGTAGGTTGCCTAGCGAGCACTTGGACTATGTAGGTTCCCTAGCGGGCACTTGGACTGTCTAGGTTAACTAGCGGGCAATTGGACTGTCTAGGTTACCTAGGGGGCACTTGGAGTATGTAGTTTACCTAGAAGGCACATGGACTATGTAGGTTAACTAGCGGGCACTTGGACTATCTAGGTTACCTAGAGGGCACTTGTACTATGTACGTTTCCTAGCGGGCACTTGGGCTATCTACGTTACCTAGCATGCACTTGGACTATGTAGGTTAACGAACGGGCACTTGGACTATGTAGGTAACCTAATGGTCACTTGGACTGTCTAGGTTACCTAGCGGGGACTTGGACTATGTAGGTTAACTAGCGGGCACTTGGACTATGTAGGATCCCTATCGGACCTTTGTACTACTTAGGTTAACTACCGGGCACTTTGACTATCTAGGTTTAGTAGCGGGCACTTGGACTATCTAGGTTAACTAACGGACCTTGGACTACGTAGGTTAACTAGCAGGCCCTTGGACTATGTACATCCCCTAGTGGGCACTTGGACTATCTAGGTTAACTATGGGGCACTAGGACTATCTAGGTTAACTAGCGGGCACTTGGACTATCTAGGTTACCTAGCAGGCACTTAGATTATGAAGGATCCCTAGCAGGCACTTGGACTATCTAGGTTACATAGCGGGCACGTGGATTATGTAGGTTAAGTAGCGGACACTTGCACGATCTAGGTTAACTAGCGGGCCATTGCACTATGTAGGTTAACTAGCGGGCCCATGGATTATGTAGGTTTACTAGCAGGCACTTGGACTATCTAGGTTAACTAGCAGGCACTTGGACTATGTAGTGTCACGGCGGGCATTTGGACTATTTAGGTTACCATCGGGAACTTGGACTATGTAGGTTACCTAGCGGGCACTTGGACTATGTACGTCCCCTAGTGGGCACTTGGACTATCTAGGTTAACTAACGGGCACTTGGACTACGTAGGTTGCCTAGCGGGCACTTAGACTATGTAGGTTCCCTAGCGGGCACTTGGATTATGTGGGTTCCCTATTGGGCACTTGGATTATGTAGGTTCCCTATCGGGCACTTGGACTATGTAGTTTAACTAGCGGGCACTTGGACTGTCTACGTAACCTAGCGGGCACTTGGACTATCTAGGTTAACGAACGGGCAATTGGACTATGTAGGTAACCTAGCGGGCACTTGACTGTCTAGGTTACATAGCGGGCACTTTGACTATCTAGGTTAACGAACGGGCACTTGGACTATGTAGGTTAACTAGCGGGCACTTGGACTATGTAGGATCCCTATCGGACATTTGGACTACTTAGGTTACCTAGTGGGCACTTGGACTATCTAGGTTAACTAGCGGGCACAAGGACTATCTAGGTCAACTAACGGACCTTGGACTATGTAGGTTAACTAGCGGGCACTTGGACTATGTACATCCCCTAGTGGGCACTTGGACTATCTAGGTTAACTAGCGGGCACTTGGACTATCTAGGTTACCTAGCAGGCACTTGGACTATGTAGGTTAACTAGTGGACACTTGCAAGATCTAGGTTAACTAGCGGGCCCTTGCACTATGTAGGTTAACTAGCGTGCCCTTGGTCTATGTAAGTCCCGTAGTGGGCATTTGGACTATCTAGGTTAAATAACGGGCACTAGGACTACCTAGGTTAACTAGCGGGCACTTGGACTATCTAGGTTAACTAGCGGGCACTTGGACTATCTAGGTCAACTAGCGGGCCCTTGTACTATGTAGGTTAACTAGCGGGCCCTTGGACTATGTACGTTATCTAGCGGGCCCATGGATTATGTAGGTTTACTTGCAGGCACTTGGACTATCTAGGTTAACTTGCAGGCACTTGGACTATGTAGTTTCCCTAGCGGGCATTTGGACTATTAAGTTACCATCGGGAACTTGGACTATGTAGATTACCTAGCGGGCACTTGGACTATGTAAGTCCCCTAGTGGGCCCTTGGATTATCTAGGTTAACTAACGGGCACTTGGACTATGTGGGTTGCCTAGCGGGCATTTGGACTATGTAGGTTCCCTAGCGGGCATTTGGATTATGTAGGTTCCCTATCGGGCACTTGGACAATGTAGGTTAACTAGCGGGCACTTGGACTGTCTAGGTAACCTAGCGGGCACTTGGACTATCTTGGTTAACGAACGGGCACTTGGACTATGTAGGTAACCTAGCGGGCACTTGGACTGTCTAGGTTACCTAGCGAGCACTTTGACTATCTAGGTTAACGAAAGGGCACTTGGACTATGTAGGTTACCTATCGGGCACTTGGATTATCTAGGTTAGCTAAGAGGAACTTGGAATATCTAGGTTACCTAGCGGGTACTTGGACTATGTAGGTTACCTTGCCGGCACTTGTACTATCTAGGTTACCTAACGGGAACTTGGACTATGTAGGTTAACTAGCGGACACTTGGACGACCTAGGTTAACTAGCGGGTACTTGGAATATCTAGGTTAACTATCGGGCCCTTGGACTATGTAAGTTAACTAGCGGGAACTTGGAATATCTAGGTTAAGTAGCGGGTTCTTGGACTATGTAAGTTAACTAGCAGGCACTTGGACTATCTAGGTTAACTAGCTGACCTTGGACTATGTAGGTTAAATAGCGGGCACTTGCACTATCTAGGTTAACTAGCTGACCTTGGACTATGTAGGTTAACTAGTGGGCACATGGACTATCTAGGTTAACTAACGGGCACTAGGACTATCTAGGTTAACTAGCGGGCACTTGGACTATCTTGGTTACCTAGCAGGCACTTGGATTTTGAAGGATACCTAGCGGGCACTTGGACTATCTAGGTTACCTAGCAGGCACGTGGACTATGCAGGTAATCTAGCGGAAAATTGCACGATCTTGGTTAACTAGCCGGCCCTTGCACTATATAGGTTAACTAGCGGGAACTTGGATTATGTAGGTTCCCTATCGGGCACTTGGATTATGTAGGTTCCCGATAGGGCACTTGGACTATGTAGGTTAACTAGCGGGCACTTGGACTGTCTAGGTAACCTAGCGGGCACTTGGACTATCTAGGTTAACTAGCCGGCACTTGCACAATGCAGGTTCCCTAGCGGGCACTTTGACTATGTAGGTTCCCTAGGGGGCACTTGGACTATATAGGTTCCATATGGGCACTTGGACTATCTATGTTCCCTACCGGGCACTTGGAATATATTGGTTCCCTATCGGGCACTTGGACTATGTAGGTTCCTCAGCGGGCACTTGGACTATGTAGGTTCCCTATCGGGCATTGGACTATGTAGGTTAACTAGCAGGACCTTGGACTATCTAGGTTACCTAGCGGGAACTTGGACTATGTAGGTTAACTAGCGGACACTTGGACAATCTAGGTTACCTAGCGGGCACTTGAACTATGTACATACCCTAGCGGGCACTCGGACTATCTAGGTTATCTAGCGGGCACTTGGACTATGTACGTACCCTAGCGGGCACTTGGACTATCTATATTAACTAGCGGGCCCTTGGACTATCTAGGTTAACTAGCGGGCACTTGGACTATCTAGGTTAACTTGCGGGCATTTGGACTATCTAGATTAACTAGCGGGACCTTGGACTATCTAGGTTTACTAGCGGGCAGTTGGACTATCTAGGTTAACCAGCGGGCACTTGGACTATGTAGTTTCCCTAGCGGGCATTTGGATTACTTAGGTTACCTAGTGGGCACTTGGACTATGTAGATTACCTAGCGGGCACTTGGACTATGTAGGTTAACTATAAGGCACTTGGACTATCAAGGTTACCTAGCGGGCCCTTGAACTATGTAGGTTACGAGCGGGCACTTGGACTATCTAGGTTAACGAACGTGCACTTGGACTATGTAGGTAACCTAGCGGGCACTTGGGCTGTCTAGGTTACCTAGCGGGCACTTGGCCTATCTAGGTTAATGAACGGACACTTGGACTATGTAGGTTAACTAGCGGACACTTCGACTATCTAGGTTAGCTAACCGGCAATTGGACTATCTATGTTACCTAGCAGGCACTTGGACTATGTAGGTTCCCTAAAGGGCACTTGGACTATTTAGGTTACCTAGCAGGCACTTTGACTATCTAGGTTAACTAACGGGCACTTGGACTATGTAGGTTGCCTAGCGAGCACTTGGACTATGTAGGTTCCCTAGCGGGCACTTGGACTATGTAGTTTCCCTATCGGGTACTTGGACAGTCTAGGTTAACTAGCGGGCAATTGGACTGTCTAGGTTACCTAGGGGGCACTTGGAGTATGTAGTTTACCTAGCAGGCACATGGACTATGTAGGTTAACTAGCGGGCACTTGGACTATCTAGGTTACCTAGTGGGCACTTGTACTATGTACGTTTCCTAGCGGGCACTTGGGCTATCTACGTTACCTAGCATGCACTTGGACTATGTAGGTTAACGAACGGGCACTTGGACTATGTAGGTAACCTAATGGTCACTTGGACTGTCTAGGTTACCTAGCGGGGACTTGGACTATGTAGGTTAACTAGCGGGCACTTGGACTATGTAGGATCCCTATCGGACCTTTGTACTACTTAGGTTAACTAGCGGGCACTTTGACTATCTAGGTTAACTAGCGGGCACTTGGACTATCTAGGTTAACTAACGGACCTTGGACTATGTAGGTTAACTAGCAGGCCCTTGGATTATGTACATCCCCTAGTTGGCACTTGGACTATCTAGGTTAACTATCGGGCACTAGGACTATAGGTTCACTAGCGGGCACTTGGACTATCTAGTTTACCTAGCAGGCACTTAGATTATGAAGGATCCCTAGCAGGCACTTGGACTATCTAGGTTACATAGCGGGCACGTGGACTATGTAGGTTAACTAGCGGACACTTGCACGATCTAGGTTAACTAGCGGGCCATTGCACTATGTAGGTTAACTAGCGGGCCCATGGATTATGTAGGTTTACTAGCAGGCACTTGGACTATCTAGGTTAACTAGCAGGCACTTGGACTCTGTAGTGTCCCGGCGGGCATTTGGACTATTTAGGTTACCATCGGGAACTTGGACTATGTAGGTTACCTAGCGGGCACTTGGACTATGTACGACCCCTAGTGGGCACTTGGACTATCTAGGTTAACTAACGGGCACTAGGACTATCTAGGTTAACTAGCGGGCACATGGACTATCTAGGTTACCTAGCAGGCACTTGGACTATGTAGGTTAACTAGTGGACACTTGCACGATCTAGGTTAACTAGCGGGCCCTTGCACTATGTAGGTTAACTAGCGGGCACTTGGTCTATGTACGTCCCCTAGTGGGCATTTGGACTATCTAGGTTAACTAACGGGCACTAGGACTATCTAGGTTAACTAGCGGGCACATGGACTATCTAGGTTAACTAGCGGGCACTTGGACTATCTAGGTTAACTAACGGACCTTGTACTATGTAGGTTAACTAGCGGGCACTTGGTCTATGTACGTCCCCTAGTGGGCACTTGGACTATCTAGGTTAACTAACGGGCACTAGGACTATCTAGGTTAACTAGCGGGCACTTGGTCTATCTAGGTTACCTAGCAGGCACTTGGATTATGAAGGATGCCTAGCGGTCACTTGGACTATCTAGGTTACCTAGCAGGCACGTGGACTATGTAGGTTAACTAGCGGACACTTGCACGATCTAGGTTAACTAGCGGGCCCTTGGACTATGTACGTTAACTAGCGGGCCCATGGATTATGTAGGTTTACTTGCAGGCACTTGGACTATCAAGGTAAACTAGCAGGCACTTGGACTATGTAGTTTCCCTAGCGGGCATTTGGACTATTTAGGTTACCATCGGGAACTTGGACTATATAGGTTACCTAGCGGGCACTTGGACTATGTACGTCCCCTAGTGGGCACTTGGATTATCTAGGTTAACTAACGGGAACTTGGACTATGTGGGTTGCCTAGCGGGCACTTGGATTATGTAGGTTCCCTAGCGGGCATTTGGATTATGTAGGTTCCCTATCGGGCACTTGGACTATGTAGGTTAACTAGCGGGCACTTGGACTGTCTAGGTAACCTAGCGGGCACTTGGACTATCTAGGTTAACGAACGGGCACTTGGACTATGTAGGTAACCTAGCGGGCACTTGGACTGTCTAGGTTACCTAGCGGGCACTTTGACTATCTAGGTTAACGAAAGCGCACTTGGACTATGTAGGTTACCTATCGGGCACTTGGATTATCTAGGTTAGCTAAGAGGAACTTGGAATATCTAGGTTACCTAGCGGGTACTTGGACTATGTAGGTTACCTTGCGGTCACTTGTACTATCTAGGTTACCTAACGGGAACTTGGACTATGTAGGTTAACTAGCAGACACTTGGACGATCTAGGTTAACTAGCGGGCCCTTGGACTATGTAGGTTAACTAGCGGGAACTTGGAATATCTAGGTTAACTAGCGTGTTTTTGGACTATGTAAGTTAACTAGCGGGCACTTGGACTATCTAGGTTAACTAGCTGACCTTGGACTATGTAGGTTAAGTAGCGGGCACTTGGACTATCTAGGTTAACTAGCTGACCTTGGACTATGTAGGTTAACTAGTGGGCACATGGACTATCTAGGTTAAGTAACGAGCACTAGGACTATCTAGGTTAACTAGCGGGCACTTGGACTATCTTGGTTACCTAGCAGTCACTTGGATTTTGAAGGATGCCTAGCGGGCACTTGGACTATCTAGGTTACCTAGCAGGCACGTGGACTATGCAGGTTATCTAGAGGACAATTGCACGATCTAGGTTAACTAGCGGGCCCTTGCACTATGTAGGTTAACTAGCGGGAACTTGGATTATGTAGGTTCCCTATCGGGCACTTGGATTATGTAGGTTCCCGATAGGGCACTTGGACTATGTAGGTTAACTAGCGGGCACTTGGACTGTCTAGGTAACCTAGTGGGCACTTGGACTGTCTAGGTAACCTAGCGGGCACTTGGACTATCTAGGTTAATGAACGGACACTTGGACTATGTAGGTTAACTAGCAGACACTTCGACTATCTAGGTTAGCTGACCGGCAATTGGACTATCTAGGTTACCTAGCAGGCACTTGGACTATGTAGGTTCCCTAGAGGGCACTTGGACTATTTAGGTTACCTAGCAGGCACTTTGACTATCTAGGTTAACTAACGGGCACTTGGACTATGTAGGTTGCCTAGCGAGCACTTGGACTATGTAGGTTCCCTAGCGGGCACTTGGACTATGTAGGTTCCCTATCGGGTATTTGGACTGTCTAGGTTAACTAGTGGGCAATTGGACTGTCTAGGTTAACTAGCGGGCATTTGGACTATGTAGTTTACCTAGCAGGCACTTGGACTATGTAGGTTAACTACCGGGCACTTGGACTATCTAGGTTACCTAGAGGGCACTTGTACTATGTACGTTTCCTAGCGGGCACTTGGGCTATCTACGTTACCTAGCATGCACTTGGACTATGTAGGTTAACGAACGGGCACTTGGACTATGTAGGTAACCTAATGGTCACTTGGACTGTCTAGGTTACCTAGCGGGGACTTTGACTATGTAGGTTAACTAGCGGGCACTTGGACTTTGTAGGTTAACTAGCGGACACTTGGACAATCTACGTTACCTAGCGGGCACTTGGACTATCTAGGTTACCTAGCAGGCACTTGGACTATGTAGGTTAATTAGTGGACACTTGCACGATCTAGGTTAACTAGCGGGCCCTTGCACTATGTAGGTTAACTAGCGGGCACTTGGTCTATGTATGTCCCCTAGTGGGCATTTGGACTATCTAGGTTAACTAATGGGCACTAGGACTATCTAGGTTAACTAGCGGACACTAGCACGATCTAGGTTAACTAGCGGGCCCTTGGACTATGTACGTTAACTAGCGGGCCCATGGATTATGTAGGTTTACTTGCAGGCACTTGGACTATCTAGGTTAACTAGCAGGCACTTGGACTATGTAGTTTCCCTAGCGGGCATTTGGACTATTTAGGTTACCATCGGGAACTTGGACTATGTAGGTTACCTAGCGGGCACTTGGACTATGTACGTCCCCTAGTGGGCACTTGGATTGTCTAGGTTAACTAACGGGCACTTGGACTATGTGGGTTGCCTAGCGGGCACTTGGACAATGTAGGTTCCCTAGAGGGCATTTGGATTATGTAGGTTCCCTATCGGGCACTTGGACTATGTAGGTTAACTAGCGGGCACTTGGACTGTCTAGGTAACCTAGCGGGCACTTGGACTATCTAGGTTAACGAACGGGCACTTGGACTATGTAGGTAACCTAGCGGGCACTTGGACTGTCTAGGTTACCTAGCGGGCACTTTGACTATCTAGGTTAACGAAAGGGCACTTGGACTATGTAGGTTACCTATCGGGCACTTGGATTATCTAGGTTAGCTAAGAGGAACTTGGAATATCTAGGTTACCTAGCGGGTACTTGGACTATGTAGGTTACCTTGCGGGCACTTGTACTATCTAGGTTACCTAACGGGAACTTGAACTATGTAGGTTAACTAGCGGACACTTGGACGATCTAGGTTAACTAGCGGGCACTTGGAATATCTAGGTTAACTAGCGGGCCCTTGGACTATGTAGGTTAACTAGCGGGAACTTGGAATATCTAGGTTAACTAGCGGGTTCTTGGACTATGTAAGTTAACTAGCAGGCACTTGGACTATCTAGGTTAACTAGCTGACCTTGGACTATGTAGGTTAACTAGCGGGCACTTGGACTATATAGGTTAACTAGCTGACCTTGGACTATGTAGGTTAACTAGCGGGCACTTGGACTATGTAGGTTAACCAGCGGGCACTTGCACAATGCAGGTTCCCTAGCGGGCACTTTGACTATGTAGGTTCCCTAGAGGGCACTTTGAATATATATGTTCCCTATGGGCACTAGGACTATCTAGGTTCCCTAACGGGCACTTGGAATATATAGGTCCCTATCGGGCACTTGGGCTGTCTAGGTTAACTAGTGGGCAATTGGACTGTCTAGGTTACCTAGTGGGCACTTGGACTATGTAGTTTACCTATCAGGCACTTGGACTATGTAGGTTAACTAGCAGGCACTTGGACTATCTAGAGGGCAATTGGACTATGTACGTTCCCTAGGGGTCACTTGGGCTATCTACGTTACCTAGCGGGCACGTGGACTATATAAGTTAACGAACGGGCACTTGGAGTATGTAGGTACCCTAATGGTCACTTGGACTGTCTAGGTTACCTAGTGGGGACTTGGACTATGTAGGATCCCTATCGGACATTTGTACTACTTAGGTTAACTAGCGGGCACTTTGACTATCTAGGTTAACTAGCGGGCACTTGGACTATCTAGGTCAACTAGCAGGCCCTTGTACTATATAGGTTAACTAGCGGGCACTTGGATTATCTAGGTTAACTAACGGACCTTGGACTATGTATGTTAACTAGCGGGCACTTGGAGTATGTACGTCCCCTAGTGGGCACTTGGACTATCTAGGTTAACTAACGGGCACTAGGACTATCTAGGTTAACTAGCGGGCACTTGGACTATCTTGGTTACCTAGCAGGCACTTAGATTTTGAAGGATGCCTAGCGGGCACTTGGACTATCTAGGTTACCTAGCAGGCACGTGGACTATGCAGGTTATCTAGCGGACACTTGCACGATCTAGGTTAACTAGCGGGCCCTTGCACTATGTAGGTTAACTAGCGGGAACTTGGATTATGTAGGTTCCCTATCGGGGACTTGGATTATGTAGGTTCCCTATCGGGCACTTGGACTATGTAGGTTAACTAGCGGGCACTTGGACTGTCTAGGTAACCTAGCAGGCACTTGGACTATCTAGGTTAACTAGCGGGCACTTGCACAATGCAGGTTCCCTAGCGGGCACTTTGACTATGTAGGTTCCCTAGGGGCACTTGGACTATCTATGTTCCCTAACGGGCACTTGGAATATATAGGTTCCCTATCGGGCACTTGGACTATGTAGGTTCCTCAGCGGGCACTTGGACTATGTAGGTTCCCTATCGGGCATTGGACTATGTAGGTTAACTAGCGGACACTTGGACAATCTAGGTTACCTAGCGGGCACTTGAACTATGTACATACCCTAGCGGGCACTTGGACTATCTAGGTTATCTAGCGGGCACTTGGACTATATACGTACCCTAGCGGGCACGAGGACTATCTATATTAACTAGCGGGCCCTTGGAATATCTAGGTTAACTAGCGGGCACTTGGACGATCTAGGTTAACTAGCGGGCACTTGGACTATCTAGATTAACTAGCGGGCCCTTGGACTATCTAGGTTTACTAGCGGGCACTTGGACTATCTAGGTTAACTAGCGGGCACTTGGACTATGTAGTTTCCCTAGCGGGCATTTGGATTACTTAGGTTACCTAGTGGGCACTTGGACTATGTAGATTACCTAGCGGGCCCTTGGACTATGTAGGTTACCAGCGGGCACTTGGACTATCTAGGTTAACGAACGTGCACTTGGACTATGTAGGTAACCTAGCGGGCACTTGGACTGTCTAGGTTACCTAGCGGGCACTTAGCCTATCTAGGTTAATGAACGGACACTTGGACTATGTAGGTTAACTAGCGGACACTTCGACTATCTAGGTAAGCTAACCGGCAATTGGACTATCTAGGTTACCTAGCAGGCACTTGGATTATGAAGAATGCCTCGCGGTCCTTGGACTATCTAAGTTACCTAGCAGGCACGTGGACTATGTAGGTTAACTAGCGGACACTTGCACGATCTAGGTTAACTAGCGGGCCATTGCACTATGTAGGTTAACTAGCGGGCCCATGGATTATGTAGGTTTACTAGCAGGCACTTGGACTATCTAGGTTAACTAGCAGGCACTTGGACTCTGTAGTGTCCCCACGGGCATTTGGACTATTTAGGTTACCATCGGGAACTTGGACTATGTAGGTTACCTAGCGGGCACTTGGACTATGTACGACCCCTAGTGGGCACTTGGACTATCTAGGTTAACTAACGGGCACTAGGACTATCTAGGTTAACTAGCGGGCACATGGACTATCTAGGTTACCTAGCAGGCACTTGGACTATGTAGGTTAACTAGTGGACACTTGCACGATCTAGGTTAACTAGCGGGCACTTGGTCTATGTACCTCCCCTAGTGGGCATTTGGACTATCTAGGTTAACTAACGGGCACTAGGACTATCTAGGTTAACTAGCGGGCACATGGACTATCTAGGTTAACTAGCGGGCACTTGGACTATCTAGGTTAACTAATGGACCTTGTACTATGTAGGTTAACTAGCGGGCACTTGGTCTATGTACGTCCCCTAGTGGGCACTTGGACTATCTAGGTTAACTAACGGGCACTAGGACTATCTAGGTTAACTAGCGGGCACTTGGAATATCTAGGTTACCTAGCAGGCACTTGGATTATGAAGGATGCCTAGCGGTCACTTGGACTATCTAGGTTACCTAGCAGGCACGTGGACTATGTAGGTTAACTAGCGGACACTTGCACGATCTAGGTTAACTAGCGGGCCCTTGGACTATGTACGTTAACTAGCGGGCCCACGGATTATGTAGGTTTACTTGCAGGCATTTGGACTATCAAGGTTAACTAGCAGGCACTTGGACTATGTAGTTTCCCTAGCGGGCATTTGGACTATTTAGGTTACCATCGGGAACTTGGACTAAATAGGTTACCTAGCGGGCACTTGGACTATGTACGTCCCCTAGTGGGCACTTGGATTATCTAGGTTAACTAACGGGCACTTGGACTATGTGGGTTGCCTAGCGGGCACTTGGATTATGTAGGTTCCCTAGCGGGCATTTGGATTATGTAGGTTCCCTATCGGGCACTTGGACTATGTAGGTTAACTAGCGGGCACTTGGACTGTCTAGGTAACTTAGCGGGCACTTGGACTATCTAGGTTAACGAACGGGCACTTGGACTATGTAGGTAACCTAGCGGGCACTTGGACTGTCTAGGTTACCTAGCGGGCACTTTGACTATCTAGGTTAACGAAAGCGCACTTGGACTATGTAGGTTACCTATCGGGCACTTGGATTATCTAGGTTAGCTAAGAGGAACTTGGAATATCTAGGTTACCTAGCGGGTACTTGGACTATGTAGGTTACCTTGCGGGCACTTGTAGTATCTAGGTTACCTAACGGGAACTTGGACTATGTAGGTTAACTAGCAGACACTTGGATGATCTAGGTTAACTAGCGGGCCCTTGGACTATGTAGGTTAACTAGAGGGAACTTGGAATATCTAGGTTAACTAGCGTGTTTTTGGACTATGTAAGTTAACTAGCGGGCACTTGGACTATCTAGGTTAACTAGCTGACCTTGGACAATGTAGGTTAAGTAGCGGGCACTTGGACTATCTAGGTTAACTAGCTGACCTTGGACTATGTAGGTTAACTAGTGGGCACATGGACTATCTAGGTTAACTAACGGGCACTAGGACTATCTAGGTTAACTAGCGGGCACTTGGACTATCTTGGTTACCTAGCAGTCACTTGGATTTTGAAGGATGCCTAGCGGGCACTTGGACTATCTAGGTTACCAAGCAGGCACGTGGACTATGTAGGTTATCTAGGGGACACTTGCACGATCTAGGTTAACTAGCGGGCCCTTGCACTATGTAGGTTAACTAGCGGGAACTTGGATTATGTAGGTTCCCTATCGGGCACTTGGATTATGTAGGTTCCCGATAGGGCACTTGGACTATGTAGGTTAACTAGCGGGCACTTGGACTGTCTAGGTAACCTAGCGGGCACTTGGACTGTCTAGGTAACCTAGCGGGCACTTGGACTATCTAGGTTAACTAGCGGGCACTTGCCCAATGCAGGTTCCCTAGGGGGCACTTTGACTATGTAGGTTCCCTAGGGGGCACTTGGACTATGTAGGTTCCCTATCGGGCACTTGGACTATGTAGGTTCCCTATCGGGCATTGGACTATGTAGGTTAACTAGCAGGACCTTGGACTATCTAGGTTACCTAGCGGGCACTTGGACTATGTAGGTTAACTAGCGGACACTTGGACAATCTAGGTTACCTAGCGGGCACTTGAACTATGTACATAACCTAGCGGGCACTTGGACTATCTAGGTTATCTAGCGGGCACTTGGACTATGTAAGTACCCTAGTGGGCACTTGGACTATCTGTATTAACTGGCGGGCCCTTGGACTATCTAGGTTTACTAGCGGGCACTTGGACAATCTAGGTTAACTAGCGGGCACTTGGACTATGTAGTTTCCCTAGCGGGCATTTGGATTACTTAGGTTACCTAGTGGGCACTTGGACTATGTAGGTTACCTAGCGGGCACTTGGACTATGTAGGTTAACTAGAAGGCACTTGGACTATCAAGGTTACCTAGCGGGCCCTTGGACTATGTAGGTTACCAGCGGGCACTTGGACTATCTAGGTTAACGAACGTGCACTTGGACTATGTAGGAAACCAAGCCGGCACTTGCACTGTCTAGGTTACCTAGCGGGCACTTGGCCTATCCTGGTTAATGAACGGACACTTGGACTATGTAGGTTAACTAGCAGACACTTCGAATATCTAGGTTAACTAACCGGCAATTGGACTATCTAGGTTACCTAGCAGGCACTTGGACTATGTAGGTTCCCTAGAGGGCACTTGGACTATTTAGGTTACCTAGCAGGCACTTTGACTATCTAGGTTAACTAACGGGCACTTGGACTATGTAGGTTGCCTAGCGAGCACTTGGACTATATAGGTTCCCTAGCGGGCACTTGGACTATGTAGGTTCCCTATCGGGTACTTGGACTATCTAGGTTTACTAGCGGGCACTTGGACTATCTAGGTTAACTAGAGGGCACTTGGACTATGTAGTTTCCCTAGCGGGCATTTGGATTACTTAGGTTACCTAGTGGGCACTTGGACTATGTAGATTACCTAGCGGGAACTTGGACTATGTAGGTTAACTAGAAGGCACTTGGACTATCAAGGTTACCTAGCGGGCCCTTGGACTATGTAGGTTAACTAGAAGGCACTTGGACTATCAAGGTTACCTAGCGGGCCCTTGGACTATGTAGGTTACCAGCGGGCACTTGGACTATCTAGGTTAACGAACGTGCACTTGGACTATGTAGGAAACCTAGCCGGCACTTGGACTGTCTAGGTTACCTAGCGGGCACTTGGCCTATCTAGGTTAATGAACGGACACTTGGACTATGTAGGTTAACTAGCAGACACTTCGACTATCTAGGTTAGCTAACCGGCAATTGGACTATCTAGGTTACCTAGCAGGCACTTGGACTATGTAGGTTCCCTAGAGGGCACTTGGACTATTTAGGTTACCTAGCAGGCACTTTGACTATCTAGGTTAACTAACGGGCACTTGGACTATGTAGGTTGCCTAGCGAGCACTTGGACTATGTAGGTTCCCTAGCGGGCACTTGGACTATGTAGGTTCCCTATCGGGTACTTGGACTGTCTAGGTTAACTAGTGGGCAATTGGACTGTCTAGGTTAACTAGCGGGCATTTGGACTATGTAGTTTACCTAGCAGGCACTTGGACTATGTAGGTTAACTACCAGGCACTTGGACTATCTAGGTTACCTAGAGGGCACTTGTACTATGTACGTTTCCTAGCGGGCACTTGGGCTATCTACGTTACCTAGCATGCACTTGGACTATGTAGGTTAACGAACGGGCACTTGGACTATGTAGGTAACCTAATGGTCACTTGGACTGTCTAGGTTACCTAGCGGGGACTTTGACTATTTAGGTTAACTAGCGGGCACTTGGACTTTGTAGGTTAACTAGCGGACACTTGGACAATCTAGGTTACCTAGCGGGCACTTGGACTATCTAGGTTACCTAGCAGGCACTTGGACTATGTAGGTTAACTAGTGGACACTTGCACGATCTAGGTTAACTAGCGGGCCCTTGCACTATGTAGGTTAACTAGCGGGCACTTGGTCTATGTACGTCCCCTAGTGGGCATTTGGACTATCTAGGTTAACTAATGGGCACTTGGACTATCTAGGTCAACTCGCGGGCCCTTGTCCTATGTAGGATAACTAGCGGGCACTTGGACTATCTAGGTTAACTAACGGACCTTGTACTATGTAGGTTAACTAGCGGGCTCTTGGTCTATGTACGTCCCCTAGTGGGCACTTGGGCTATCTAGGTTAACTAACGGGCACTAGGACTATCTAGGTTAACTAGCAGGCACTTGGACTATCTAGGTTACCTAGCAGGCTCTTGGATTATGAAGGATGCCTAGCGGTCACTTGGACTATCTATGTTACCTAGCAGGCACGTGGACTATGTAGGTTAACTAGCGGACACTAGCACGATCTAAGTTAACTAGCGGGCCCTTGGACTATGTACGTTAACTAGCGGGCCCATGGATTATGTAGGTTTACTTGCAGGCACTTGGACTATCTAGGTTAATAAGCAGGCACTTGGACTATGTAGTTTCCCTAGCGGCATTTGGACTATTTAGGTTACCATCGGGAACTTCGACTATGTAGGTTACCTAGCGGGCACTTGGACTATGTACGTCCCCTAGTGGGCACTTGGATTATCTAGGTTAACTATCGGGCACTTGGACTATGTGGGTTGCCAGCGGGCACTTGGACAATGTAGGTTCCCTAGCGGGCATTTGGATTATGTAGGTTCCCTATCGGGCACTTGGACTATGTAGGTTAACTAGCGGGCACTTGGACTATCTAGGTAACCTAGCGGGCACTTGGACTATCTAGGTTAACGAACGGGCACTTGGACTATGTAGGTAACCTAGCGGGCACTTGGACTGTCTAGGTTACCTAGCGGGCACTTTGACTATCTAGGTTAACGAAAGGGCACTTGGACTATGTAGGTTACCTATCGGGCACTTGGATTATCTAGGTTAGCTAAGAGGAACTTGGAATATCTAGGTTACCTAGCGGGTACTTGGACTATGTAGGTTACCTTGCGGGCACTTGTACTATCTAGGTTACCTAACGGGAACTTGCACTATGTAGGTTAACTAGCGGACACTTGGACGATCTAGGTTAACTAGCGGGCACTTGGAATATCTAGGTTAACTAGCGGGCCCTTGGACTATGTAGGTTAACTAGCGGGAACTTGTAATATCTAGGTTAACTAGCGGGGTCTTGGACTATGTAAGTTAACTAGCAGGCACTTGGACTATCTAGGTTAACTAGCTGACCTTGGACTATGTAGGTTAACTAGCGGGCACTTGGACTATATAGGTTAACTAGCTGACCTTGGACTATGTAGGTTAACTAGCGGGCACTTGGACTATGTAGGTTAACCAGCGGGCACTTGCACAATGCAGGTTCCCTAGCGGGCACTTTGACTATGTAGGTTCCCTAGAGGGCACTTTGAATATATATGTTCCCTATGGGCACTAGGACTATCTAGGTTCCCTAACAGGCACTTGGAATATATAGGTCCCTATCGGGCACTTGGGCTGTCTAGGTTAACTAGTGGGCAATTGGACTGTCTAGGTTACCTAGCAGGCACTTGGCCTATCTAGTTTAACGAAAGGGCACTTGGAATATGTAGGTTAACTTGTGGACACTTCGACTATCTAGGTTAGCTAACGGACAAGTGGACTATCTAGGTTACCTAGCGGGCACTTGGACTAGGTAGGTTCCCTAGCGGGCACTTGGACAATTTAGGTTACCAAGCAGGCACTTTGACTATCTAGGTTAACTAATTGGCACTTGGACTATGTAGGTTGCCTAGTGAGCACTTGGACTATGTAGGTTCCCTATCGGGTACTTGGACTGTCTAGGTTAACTAGCAGGCAATTGGACTGTCTAGGTTACCTAGTGGGCATTTGGACTATGTAGTTTACCTAGCAGGCACTTGGACTAAGTAGGTTAACTAGCGGGCACTTGGACTATCTAGGTTACCTAGAGGGCACTTGGACTATGTAGGTTATCGAACGGGCACTTGGAGTATGTAGGTAACCTAATGGTCACTTGGACTGTCTAGGTTACCTGGCAGGGACTTGGACTATGTAGGTTAACTAGCAGGCACTTGTACTATGTAGGATCCCTATCGGACATTTGTACTACTTAGGTTAACTAGCGGGCCGTTTGACTATCTAGGTCAACTAGCGGGCTCTTGTACTATGTAGGTTAACTAGCGGGCACTTGGACTATGTACGTCCCCTAGTGGGCACTTGGACTATCTAGGTTACCTAGCAGGCACTTGGACTATGTAGGTTAACTAGTGGACACTTGCACGATCTAGGTTAACTAGCGGGCCCTTGCACTATGTAGGTTAACTAGCGGGCCCATGGATTTTGTAGGTTTACTAGCAGGCACTTGGACTATCTAGGTTAACTAGCAGGCACTTGGAGTATGTATTTTCCCTAGCGGGCATTTGGACTATTTATGTTACCATCGGGAACTTGGACTATGTAGGTTACCTAGCGGGCACTTGGACTATGTACGTCCCCTAGTGGGCACTTGGACTATCTAGGTTAACTAACGGGCACTTGGACTATGTAGGTTGCCTAGCGGGCACTTGAACTATGTAGGTCCCCTAGCTGGCAATTGGATTAAGTAGGTTTCCTATCGGGCACTTGGAATATGTAGGTTCCCTATCGGGTACTTGGACTATGTAGGTTAACTAGCGGGCACTTGGACTATGTAGGTAACCTAGCAGGCACTTGGACTGTCTAGGTTACCTAGCGGGCTCTTTGACTATCTAGGTTAAAGAAAGGGCACTTGGACTATGTAGGTAACCTAGCAGGCACTTGGACTATCTAGGTTAACTAGCAGGCACTTGAAGTATGTATTTTCCCTAGCGGGCATTTGGACTATTTATGTTACCATCGGGAACTTGGACTATGTAGGTTACCTAGCGGGCACTTGCACTATGTACGTCCCCTAGTGGGCACTTGGACTATCTAGGTTAACTAACGGGCACTTGGACTATATAGGTTGCCTATCGGGTACTTGGACTATGTAGGTTAACTAGCGGGCACTTGGACTATGTAGGTAACCTAGCAGGCACTTGGACTGTCTAGGTTACCTAGCGGGCTCTTTGACTATCTAGGTTAAAGAAAGGGCACTTGGACTATGTAGGTTACGTAGCGGGCACTTGGACTATGTACGTCCCCTAGTGGGCACTTGGACTATGTAGGTTCCCTATCGGGCACTTGGACTATGTAGGTTCCCTATCGGGCATTGGACTATGTAGGTTAACTAGCAGGACCTTGGACTATCTAGGTTACCTAGCGGGCACTTGGACTATGTAGGTTAACTAGCGGACACTTGGACAATCTAGGTTACCTAGCGGGCACTTGAACTATGTACATAACCTAGCGGGCACTTGGACTATCTAGGTTATCTAGCGGGCACTTGGACTATGTAAGTACCCTAGTGGGCACTTGGACTATCTGTATTAACTGGCGGGCCCTTGGACTATCTAGGTTTACTAGCGGGCACTTGGACAATCTAGGTTAACTAGCGGGCACTTGGACTATGTAGTTTCCCTAGCGGGCATTTGGATTACTTAGGTTACCTAGTGGGCACTTGGACTATGTAGGTTACCTAGCGGGCACTTGGACTATGTAGGTTAACTAGAAGGCACTTGGACTATCAAGGTTACCTAGCGGGCCCTTGGACTATGTAGGTTACCAGCGGGCACTTGGACTATCTAGGTTAACGAACGTGCACTTGGACTATGTAGGAAACCAAGCCGGCACTTGCACTGTCTAGGTTACCTAGCGGGCACTTGGCCTATCCTGGTTAATGAACGGACACTTGGACTATGTGGGTTAACTAGCAGACACTTCGAATATCTAGGTTAACTAACCGGCAATTGGACTATCTAGGTTACCTAGCAGGCACTTGGACTATGTAGGTTCCCTAGAGGGCACTTGGACTATTTAGGTTACCTAGCAGGCACTTTGACTATCTAGGTTAACTAACGGGCACTTGGACTATGTAGGTTGCCTAGCGAGCACTTGGACTATGTAGGTTCCCTAGCGGGCACTTGGACTATGTAGGTTCCCTATCGGGTACTTGGACTATCTAGGTTTACTAGCGGGCACTTGGACTATCTAGGTTAACTAGAGGGCACTTGGACTATGTAGTTTCCCTAGCGGGCATTTGGATTACTTAGGTTACCTAGTGGGCACTTGGACTATGTAGATTACCTAGCGGGAACTTGGACTATGTAGGTTAACTAGAAGGCACTTGGACTATCAAGGTTACCTAGCGGGCCCTTGGACTATGTAGGTTAACTAGAAGGCACTTGGACTATCAAGGTTACCTAGCGGGCCCTTGGACTATGTAGGTTACCAGCGGGCACTTGGACTATCTAGGTTAACGAACGTGCACTTGGACTATGTAGGAAACCTAGCCGGCACTTGGACTGTCTAGGTTACCTAGCGGGCACTTGGCCTATCTAGGTTAATGAACGGACACTTGGACTATGTAGGTTAACTAGCAGACACTTCGACTATCTAGGTTAGCTAACCGGCAATTGGACTATCTAGGTTACCTAGCAGGCACTTGGACTATGTAGGTTCCCTAGAGGGCACTTGGACTATTTAGGTTACCTAGCAGGCACTTTGACTATCTAGGTTAACTAACGGGCACTTGGACTATGTAGGTTGCCTAGCGAGCACTTGGACTATGTAGGTTCCCTAGCGGGCACTTGGACTATGTAGGTTCCCTATCGGGTACTTGGACTGTCTAGGTTAACTAGTGGGCAATTGGACTGTCTAGGTTAACTAGCGGGCATTTGGACTATGTAGTTTACCTAGCAGGCACTTGGACTATGTAGGTTAACTACCAGGCACTTGGACTATCTAGGTTACCTAGAGGGCACTTGTACTATGTACGTTTCCTAGCGGGCACTTGGGCTATCTACGTTACCTAGCATGCACTTGGACTATGTAGGTTAACGAACGGGCACTTGGACTATGTAGGTAACCTAATGGTCACTTGGACTGTCTAGGTTACCTAGCGGGGACTTTGACTATTTAGGTTAACTAGCGGGCACTTGGACTTTGTAGGTTAACTAGCGGACACTTGGACAATCTAGGTTACCTAGCGGGCACTTGGACTATCTAGGTTACCTAGCAGGCACTTGGACTATGTAGGTTAACTAGTGGACACTTGCACGATCTAGGTTAACTAGCGGGCCCTTGCACTATGTAGGTTAACTAGCGGGCACTTGGTCTATGTACGTCCCCTAGTGGGCATTTGGACTATCTAGGTTAACTAACGGGCACTTGGACTATCTAGGTCAACTCGCGGGCCCTTGTCCTATGTAGGATAACTAGCGGGCACTTGGACTATCTAGGTTAACTAACGGACCTTGTACTATGTAGGTTAACTAGCGGGCACTTGGTCTATGTACGTCCCCTAGTGGGCACTTGGGCTATCTAGGTTAACTAACGGGCACTAGGACTATCTAGGTTAACTAGCAGGCACTTGGACTATCTAGGTTACCTAGCAGGCTCTTGGATTATGAAGGATGCCTAGCGGTCACTTGGACTATCTATGTTACCTAGCAGGCACGTGGACTATGTAGGTTAACTAGCGGACACTAGCACGATCTAAGTTAACTAGCGGGCCCTTGGACTATGTACGTTAACTAGCGGGCCCATGGATTATGTAGGTTTACTTGCAGGCACTTGGACTATCTAGGTTAATAAGCAGGCACTTGGACTATGTAGTTTCCCTAGCGGCATTTGGACTATTTAGGTTACCATCGGGAACTTCGACTATGTAGGTTACCTAGCGGGCACTTGGACTATGTACGTCCCCTAGTGGGCACTTGGATTATCTAGGTTAACTATCGGGCACTTGGACTATGTGGGTTGCCAGCGGGCACTTGGACAATGTAGGATCCCTAGCGGGCATTTGGATTATGTAGGTTCCCTATCGGGCACTTGGACTATGTAGGTTAACTAGCGGGCACTTGGACTATCTAGGTAACCTAGCGGGCACTTGGACTATCTAGGTTAACGAACGGGCACTTGGACTATGTAGGTAACCTAGCGGGCACTTGGACTGTCTAGGTTACCTAGCGGGCACTTTGACTATCTAGGTTAACGAAAGGGCACTTGGACTATGTAGGTTACCTATCGGGCACTTGGATTATCTAGGTTAGCTAAGAGGAACTTGGAATATCTAGGTTACCTAGCGGGTACTTGGACTATGTAGGTTACCTTGCGGGCACTTGTACTATCTAGGTTACCTAACGGGAACTTGCACTATGTAGGTTAACTAGCGGACACTTGGACGATCTAGGTTAACTATCGGGCACTTGGAATATCTAGGTTAACTAGCGGGCCCTTGGACTATGTAGGTTAACTAGCGGGAACTTGGAATATCTAGGTTAACTAGCGGGGTCTTGGACTATGTAAGTTAACTAGCAGGCACTTGGACTATCTAGGTTAACTAGCTGACCTTGGACTATGTAGGTTAACTAGCGGGCACTTGGACTATATAGGTTAACTAGCTGACCTTGGACTATGTAGGTTAACTAGCGGGCACTTGGACTATGTAGGTTAACCAGCGGGCACTTGCACAATGCAGGTTCCCTAGCGGGCACTTTGACTATGTAGGTTCCCTAGAGGGCACTTTGAATATATATGTTCCCTATGGGCACTAGGACTATCTAGGTTCCCTAACAGGCACTTGGAATATATAGGTCCCTATCGGGCACTTGGGCTGTCTAGGTTAACTAGTGGGCAATTGGACTGTCTAGGTTACCTAGCAGGCACTTGGCCTATCTAGTTTAACGAAAGGGCACTTGGAATATGTAGGTTAACTTGTGGACACTTCGACTATCTAGGTTAGCTAACGGGCAAGTGGACTATCTAGGTTACCTAGCGGGCACTTGGACTAGGTAGGTTCCCTAGCGGGCACTTGGACAATTTAGGTTACCAAGCAGGCACTTTGACTATCTAGGTTAACTAACGGGCACTTGGACTATGTAGGTTGCCTAGTGAGCACTTGGACTATGTAGGTTCCCTATCGGGTACTTGGACTGTCTAGGTTAACTAGCAGGCAATTGGACTGTCTAGGTTACCTAGTGGGCATTTGGACTATGTAGTTTACCTAGCAGGCACTTGGACTAAGTAGGTTAACTAGCGGGCACTTGGACTATCTAGGTTACCTAGAGGGCACTTGGACTATGTAGGTTATCGAACGGGCACTTGGAGTATGTAGGTAACCTAATGGTCACTTGGACTGTCTAGGTTACCTGGCAGGGACTTGGACTATGTAGGTTAACTAGCAGGCACTTGTACTATGTAGGATCCCTATCGGACATTTGTACTACTTAGGTTAACTAGCGGGCCGTTTGACTATCTAGGTCAACTAGCGGGCTCTTGTACTATGTAGGTTAACTAGCGGGCACTTGGACTATGTACGTCCCCTAGTGGGCACTTGGACTATCTAGGTTACCTAGCAGGCACTTGGACTATGTAGGTTAACTAGTGGACACTTGCACGATCTAGGTTAACTAGCGGGCCCTTGCACTATGTAGGTTAACTAGCGGGCCCATGGATTTTGTAGGTTTACTAGCAGGCACTTGGACTATCTAGGTTAACTAGCAGGCACTTGGAGTATGTATTTTCCCTAGCGGGCATTTGGACTATTTATGTTACCATCGGGAACTTGGACTATGTAGGTTACCTAGCGGGCACTTGGACTATGTACGTCCCCTAGTGGGCACTTGGACTATCTAGGTTAACTAACGGGCACTTGGACTATGTAGGTTGCCTAGCGGGCACTTGAACTATGTAGGTCCCCTAGCTGGCAATTGGATTAAGTAGGTTTCCTATCGGGCACTTGGAATATGTAGGTTCCCTATCGGGTACTTGGACTATGTAGGTTAACTAGCGGGCACTTGGACTATGTAGGTAACCTAGCAGGCACTTGGACTGTCTAGGTTACCTAGCGGGCTCTTTGACTATCTAGGTTAAAGAAAGGGCACTTGGACTATGTAGGTAACCTAGCAGGCACTTGGACTATCTAGGTTAACTAGCAGGCACTTGAAGTATGTATTTTCCCTAGCGGGCATTTGGACTATTTATGTTACCATCGGGAACTTGGACTATGTAGGTTACCTAGCGGGCACTTGCACTATGTACGTCCCCTAGTGGGCACTTGGACTATCTAGGTTAACTAACGGGCACTTGGACTATATAGGTTGCCTAGCGGGCACTTGGACTATGTAGGTCCCCTAGCTGGCAATTGGATTAAGTAGGTTTCCTATCGGGCACTTGGAATATGTAGGTTCCCTATCGGGTACTTGGACTATGTAGGTTAACTAGCGGGCACTTGGACTATGTAGGTAACCTAGCAGGCACTTGGACTGTCTAGGTTACCTAGCGGGCTCTTTGACTATCTAGGTTAAAGAAAGGGCACTTGGACTATGTAGGTTACGTAGCGGGCACTTGGACTATGTACGTCCCCTAGTGGGCACTTGGACTATCTAGGTTAACTAACGGGCACTTGGACTATGTAGGTTGCCTAGGGGGCACTTGGACTATGTAGGTTCCCTAGCTGGCATTTGGATTATGTAGGTTCCCTATCGGGCACTTGGATTATATAGGTCCCCTATCGGGCATTGGACTATGTAGGTTAACTAGCAGGACCTTGGACTATCTAGATTACCTAGCGGGCATTTGGATTATGTAGGTTAACTAGCGGACACTTGGACAATCTAGGTTACCTAGCGGGTACTTGAACTATGCACGTACCCTAGCGGGCACTTGGACTATCTAGATTAACTAGAGGGCCCTTGGACTATGTAGGTTAACTAGCGGGCACTTGGATTAGCTAGGCTAACTAGCGGGCACTTGGACTATCTAGATTAACCAGCGGGCCCTTGGACTATCTAGGTTAACTGGCAGGCACTTGGACCATCTAGATTAACTACTGGGCCCTTGGTCTATCTAGGTTTACTAGCAGGCACTTGGACTATCTAGGTTAAATAGCGGGCACTTGGACTATGTAGTTTCCCTAGCGGGCATTTGGATTACTTAGGTTACCTAGTCGGCACTTGGACTATGTAGGTTACCTAGCGGCCACTTGGACTATGTAGGTTAACTAGAAGGCACTTGGACTATCAAGGTTACCTAGCGGGACCTTGGACCATGTAGGTTACCACGGGCACTTGGACTATCTAGGTTAACGAAAGTGCACTTGGACTATGTAGGTAATCTAGCGGGTACTTGGACTGTCTAGGTTACCTAGCGGGTACTTGGCCTATCTAGGTTAACGAACGGGCACTTGGACTATGTAGGTTAACTAGGGGACACTTTGACTATCTAGGTTAGCTAACGGGCAATTGGACTATCTAGGTTACCTAGCGGGCACTTGGACTTTGTTGGTTCCCTAGTGGGCACTTGGACAATTTAGGATACGTAGCAGGCACTTTGAGTATCTAGGTTAACTAACGGGCACTTGGACTATGTAGGTTGCCTAGCGAGCACTTGGACTATGTAGGTTCCCTAGCGGGCACTTGGAGTATATAGGTTACCTATCGGGCACTTGGATTATCTAGGTTAGCTAAGAGGAACTTGGAATATCTAGGTTACCTAGCGGGTACTTTGACTATGTAGGTTACCTTGCGGGCACTTGTACTATCTAGGTTACCTAACGGGAACTTGGACTATGTAGGTTAACTAGCGGACACTTGGACGATCTAGGTTAACTAGCAGGCACTTGGAATATCTAGGTTAACTAGCGGGCCCTTGGACTATGTAGGTTAACTAGCGGGAACTTGGAATATCTAGGTTAACTAGCGGGTTCTTGGACTATGTAAGTTAACTAGCGGGCACTTGGACTATCTAGGTTAACTAGCTGACCTTGGACTATGTAGGTTAACTAGTGGGCACATGGACTATCTAGGTTAACTAACGGGCACTAGGACTATCTAGGTTAACTAGCGGGCACTTGGACTATCTTGGTTACCTAGCAGGCACTTGGATTTTGAAGGATGCCTAGCGGGCACTTGGACTATCTAGGTTAACTAGCGGGCACTTGCACAATGCAGGTTCCCTAGCGGGCACTTTGACTATGTAGGTTCCCTAGTGGGCACTTTGAATATATGGGTTCCCTATGGGCACTAGGACTATCTAGGTTCCCTAACGGGCACTTGGAATATAAAGGTTCCCTATCGGGCACTTGGACTGTCTAGGTTAACTAGTGGGCAATTGGACTGTCTAGGTTACCTAGTGGGCACTTGGACTATGTAGTTTACCTATCAGGCACTTGGACTATGTAGGTTAACTAGCAGGCACTTGGACTATCTAGGTTACCTAGAGGGCAATTGGACTATGTACGTTCCCTAGGGGTCACTTGGGCTATCTACGTTACCTAGCGGGCACGTGGACTATATAGGTTAATGAATGGGCACTTGGAGTATGTAGGTACCCTAATGGTCACTTGGTCTGTCTAGGTTACCTAGCGGGGACTTGGACTATGTAGTTTAACTAGTGGGCACTCGGACTATGTAGGATCCCTATCGGACATTTGTACTACTTAGGTTAACTAGCGGGCACTTTGACTATCTATGTTAACTAGCGGGCACTTGGACTATCTAGGTCAACTAGCAGGCCCTTGTAGTATATAGGTTAAGTAGCGGGCACTTGGACTATGTAGGTTAACTAGCGGGCACTTGGACTATGTACGTCCCCTAGTGGGCACTTGGACTATCTAGGTTAACTAACGGGCACTAGGGCTATCTAGGTTAACTAGCGGGCACTTGGACTATCTTGGTTACCTAGCAGGCACTTGGATTTTGAAGGATGCCTAGCGGGCACTTGGACTATCTAGGTTACCTAGCAGGCACGTGGACTATGCAGGTTATCTAGCGGACACTTGCACGATCTAGGTTAACTAGCGGGCCCTTGCACTATGTAGGTTAACTAGCGGGAACTTGGATTATGTAGGTTCCCTATTGGGCACTTGGATTATGTAGGTTCCTTATCGGGCACTTGGACTATGTAGGTTAACTAGCGGGCACTTGGACTGTCTAGGTAACCTAGCAGGCACTTGGACTATCTAGGTTAACTAGCGGGCACTTGCACAATGCAGGTTCCCTAGCGGGCACTTTGACTATGTTGGTTCCCTAGGGGACACTTGGACTATATAGGTTCCCTATGGGCACTTGGACTATCTATGTTCCCTAACGGGCACTTGGAATATATCGGTTCCATATCGGGCACTTGGACTATGGAGGTTCCTCAGCGGGCACTTGGACTATGTATGTTCCCTACCGGGCATTGGACTATGTAGGTTAACTAGCAGGCCCTTGGACTATCTAGGTTACCTAGCGGGCACTTGGACTATGTAGGTTAGCTAGTGGACACTTGGACAATCTAGGTTACCTAGCGGGCACTTGAACTATGTACATACCCTAGCGGGCACTTGGACTATCTAGGTTATCTAGCGGGCACTTGGACTATGTACGTACCCTAGCGGGCACTAGGACTATCTATATTAACCAGCGGGCCCTTGGACTATCTAGGTTAACTAGCGCGCCCTTGGACTATCTAGGTTAGCTAGCGGGCACTTGGACTATCTAGATTAACTAGCGGGCCCTTGGACTATCTAGGTTTACTAGCGGGCACTTGGACTATCTAGGTTAACTAGCGGGCACTTGGACTATGTAGGTTGCATAGCGAGCATTGGACTATGTAGGTTCCCTAGCGGGCACTTGGACTATATAGGTTCCCTATCAGGTACTTGGACTGTTTAGGTTAACTGGCGGGCAATTGGACTGTCTAGGTTACCTAGTGGGCACTTGGATTATGTAGTTTACCTAGCAGGCACTTGGACTATGTAGGTTAACTAGCAGGCACTTGGACTATCTAGGTTACCTAGAGGGCACTTGGACTATGTATGTTCCCTAGGGGGCACTTGGGCTTTCTAAGTTACCTAGCGGGCACTTGGACTATATAGGTTAACGAACGGGCACTTGGAGTATGTAGGTAACCTAATGGTCACTTGGACTGTCTAGGTTACCTAGCGGGGACTTGGACTATGTAGGTTAACTAGCGGGCACTTGGACTATGTAGGTTAACTAGAAGGCACATGGACTATCAAGGTTACCTAGCGGGCCCTTGGACTATGTAGGTTACCACGGGCACTTGGACTATCTAGGTTAACGAACGTGCACTTGGACTATGTAGGTAACCTAGCGGGCACTTGGACTGTCTAGGTTACCTAGCGGGCACTTGGCCTATCTAGGTTAACGAACGGGCACTTGGACTATGTAGGTTAACTAGCGGACACTTTGACTATCTAGGTTAACTAACGCGCACTTGGACTATGTAAGTTTCCTAGCGAGCACTTGGCCTAGGTAGGTTCCCTAGCGGGCACTGGGACTATATAGGTTCCCTACCGGGTACTTGGACTGTCTAGGTTAACTAGCGGGCAATTGGACTGTCTAGGTTACCTAGTGGGCAATTGGAGTATGTAGTTTACCTAGCAGGCACATGGACTATGTAGGTTAACTAGCGGGCACTTTGACTATCTAGGTTAACTAGCGGGCACTTGGACGATCTAGGTTAACTAACGGACCTTGGACTATGTACATCCCCTAGTGGGCACTTGGACTATCTAGGTTAACTAACGGGCACTAGGACTATCTAGGTTAACTAGCAGGCACTTGGACTATCTAGGTTACCTAGCAGGCACTTAGATTATGAAGGATCCCTAGCAGGCACGTGGACTATGTAGGTTAACTAGCGGACACTTGCACGATCTAGGTTAACTAGCGGGCCATTGCACTATGTAGGTTAACTAGCGGGCCCATGGATCATGTAGGTTTACTAGCAGGCACTTTGACTATCTAGGTTAACTAGCAGGCACTTGGACTATGTAGGTTAACTAGAAGGCACTTGGACTATGTAGGTTACCTAGCGGGCCCTTGGTCTATGTAGGTTACCAGCGGGCACTTGGACTATCTAGGTTAACGAACATGCACTTGGACTATGTAGGTAACATTGCAGGCACTTGGACTGTCTAGGTTACCTAGCGGGTACTTGGCCTATCTAGGTTAACCAATGGGCACTTGGACTATGTAGGTTAACCATCGGACACTTCGACTACCTAGGTTAGCTAACGGGCAATTCGACTATCTAGGTTACCTAGCGCACTTGGACTATGTAGGTTCCCTAGCGGGCACTTGGACAATTTAGGTTACGTAGCAGGCACTTGGACTATCTAGGTTAACTAACGGGCACTTGGACTATCTAGGTTAACTAGCGGGCACTTGGACTATCTAGGTTAACTAGCGGGCACTTGTACTATGTAGTTTCCCTAGCGGGCATTTGGATTATTTAGGTTAACTAGTGGGCACTTGGACTATGTAGGTTACCTAGCGGGCACTTGGACTATGTAGGTTAACTAGAAGGCACTTGCACTAGCAAGGTTACCTAGCGGGCCCTTGGACTATGTAGGTACCAGCGGGCACTTGGACTATCTAGGTTAACGAATGGGCACTTGGACTATGTAGGTTACCTAGCGGGCACTTGGACTATGTAGGATCACTATCGGACATTTGGACTACTTAGGTTACCTAGCGGGCACTTGGACTATCTAGGTTAACGAAAGGGCACTTGGACTATGTAGGTTAACTAGCGGACACTTTGACTATCTAGGTTAGCTAACGGGCAATTGGAATATCTAGGTTAACTAGCGGGCACTTGGACTATCTAGGTTAACGAACGGGCACTTGGACTATGTAGGTTCCCTAGCGGGCACTTTGACTATGTAGGTTCCCTAGTGGGTACTTGGACTATATAGGTTAACTAGCGGGCCCTTGGACAATGTAGGTTAACTAGCGTGCACTTGGACGATCTAGGCTAACTAGCGGGTACTTGGACTATGCAGGTTAACTAGCGGGCCCTTGGACTATGTAGATTATCTAGCGGCACTTGGACTACCTACGTTAACTAGCGAGCCCTTGGACTATGTAGATTCCCTAGCGGGCACTTGGATTCTGTATGTTCCCTACGGACACTTGAACTATGTAGGTTCCCTAGCAGGCACTTGGACTATGTAGGTTCCAGAGCGGGCACTTGGACTATGTAAGTTAACTACCGTGCACATGGACTATGTAGGTTAACTAGCGGGCCCTTGGACTATCTAGGTTACCTAGCGGGTACTTGGACTATGTAGGTTAACTACCGGGCACTTGGACTGTCTACGTAATCTAGCGGGCACTTGGACTACCTAGGTTAACGAACGGGCACTTGGACTATGTAGGTTACCTAGCGCGCACTTGGACTATGTAGGATTCCTATCGGACATTTGGACTCCTTAGGTTTACTAGCGGGCACTTGGACTATCTAGGTCAACTAGCGGGCCCTTGTACTATGTAGGTTAACTAGCGGGCACTTGGACTATATAGGTTAACTAGCGGACCTTGGACTATGTACGTACCCTAGTGGGCACTTGGACTATCTAGGTTAACTAACGGGCACATGGACTATGTAGTTTCCCTAGCGGGCATTTGGATTATTTAAGTTAGCTAGTGGGCACTTGCTCTATGTAGGTTACCTAGCGGGCACTTAGACTATGTAGGTTAACTAGAAGGCACTTGGACTATGTAGGTTACCTAGCGGGCCCTTGGACTATATAGGTTATCAGCGGGCACTTGGACTATCTAGGTTAACTAGCGGGCACTTGGACTATCTAAATTAACTAGCGGGCCCTTGGACTATCTAGGTTTACTAGCGGGCACTTGGACTATCTAGGTTACCTAGCGCACTTGGACTATGTAGGTTCCCTAGCGGGCACTTGGACAATTTAGGTTACGTAGCAGGCACTTTGACTATCTAGGTTAACTAACGGGCACTTCGACTATGTAGGTTGCCTAGCGAGCACTTGGACTATGTAGGTTCCCTAGCGGGCACTTGGACTATATAGGTTCCCTATCGGGTACTTGGACTATTTAGGTTAACTGGCGGGCAATTGGACTGTCTAGGTTACCTAGTGGGCACTTGGACTATGTAGTTTACCTAGCAGGCACTTGGACTATGTAGGTTAACTAGCAGGCACTTGGACTATCTAGGTTACCTAGAGGGCACTTGGACTATGTATGTTCCCTAGGGGGCACTTGGGCTATCTACGTTACCTAGCGGGCACTTGGAATATATAGGTTAACGAACGGGCACTTGGAGTATGTACGTAACCTAATGGTCACTTGGATTGTCTAGGTTACCTAGCGGGGACTTGGACTATGTAGGTTAACTCGCGGGCACTTGGACTATGTAGGATTCCTATCGGACCTTTGTACTACTTAGGTTAACTAGCGGGCACTTTGACTATTTAGGTTAACTAACGGACCTTGGACTATGTAGGTTAACTAGCAGGCCCTTGGACTATGTACATCCCCTAGTGGGCACTTGGACATCTAGGTTAACTATCGGGCACTAGGACTATCTAGGTTAACTAGCGGGCACTTGGACTATCTAGGTTACCTAGCAGGCACTTAGATTATGAAGGATCCCTAGCAGGCACTTGGACTATCTAGGTTACATAGCGGGCCCGTGGACTATGTAGGTTAACTAGCGGACACTTGCACGATCTAGGTTAACTAGCGGGCCATTGCACTATGTAGGTTAACTAGCGGGCACTTGGACTATATAGGTTAACTAGCGGACCTTGGACTATGTACGTCCCCTAATGGGCACTTGGACTATCTAGGTTAACTAATGGGCACTTGGACTATGTAGTTTCCCTAGCGGGCATTTGGATTATTTATGTTAGCTAGTGGGCACTTGCTCTATGTAGGTTACCTAGCGGGCACTTGGACTATGTAGGTTAACTAGATGGCACTTGGACTATGTAGGTTACCTAGCGGGCCCTTGGACTATCTAGGTTACCTAGCAGGCACTTAGATTATGAAGGATCCCTAGCAGGCACTTGGACTATCTAGGTTACATAGCGGGCCCGTGGACTATGTAGGTTAACTAGCGGACACTTGCACGATCTAGGTTAACTAGCGGGCCATTGCACTATGTAGGTTAACTAGCGGGCACTTGGACGATATAGGTTAACTAACGGACCTTGGACTATGTACATCCCCTAGTGGGCACTTGGACTATCTAGGTTAACTAACGGGCACTAGGACTATCTAGGTTAACTAGCAGGCACTTGGACTATCTAGGTTACCTAGCAGGCACTTAGATTATGAAGGATCCCTAGCAGGCTCGTGGACTATGTAGGTTAACTAGCGGACACTTGCACGATCTAGGTTAACTAGCGGGCCATTGCACTATGTAGGTTAACTAGCGGGCCCATGAATTATGTAGGTTTACTAGCAGGCACTTTGACTATCTAGGTTAACTAGCAGGCACTTGGACTATGTAGGTTAACTAGAAGGCACTTGGACTATGTAGGTTACCTAGCGGGCCCTTGGACTATGTAGGTTACCAGCGGGCACTTGGACTATCTAGGTTAACGAACGTGCACTTGGACTATGTAGGTAACATAGCAGGCACTTGGACTGTCTAGGTTACCTAGCGGGTACTTGGCCTATCTAGGTTAACCAATGGGCACTTGGACTATGTAGGTTAACCATCGGACACTTCGACTACCTAGGTTAGCTAACGGGCAATTCAACTATCTAGGTTACCTAGCGCACTTGGACTATGTAGGATTCCTATCGGACATTTGGACTCCTTAGGTTTACTAGCGGGCACTTGGACTATCTAGGTCAACTAGCGGGCCCTTGTACTATGTAGGTTAACTAGCGGGCACTTGGACTATATAGGTTAACTAGCGGACCTTGGACTATGTACGTACCCTAGTGGGCACTTGGACTATCTAGGTTAACTAACGGGCACATGGACTATGTAGTTTCCCTAGCGGGCATTTGGATTATTTAAGTTAGCTAGTGGGCACTTGCTCTATGTAGGTTACCTAGCGGGCACTTAGACTATGTAGGTTAACTAGAAGGCACTTGGACTATGTAGGTTACCTAGCGGGCCCTTGGACTATATAGGTTATCAGCGGGCACTTGGACTATCTAGGTTAACTAGCGGGCACTTGGACTATCTAAATTAACTAGCGGGCCCTTGGACTATCTAGGTTTACTAGCGGGCACTTGGACTATCTAGGTTACCTAGCGCACTTGGACTATGTAGGTTCCCTAGCGGGCACTTGGACAATTTAGGTTACGTAGCAGGCACTTTGACTATCTAGGTTAACTAACGGGCACTTCGACTATGTAGGTTGCCTAGCGAGCACTTGGACTATGTAGGTTCCCTAGCGGGCACTTGGACTATATAGGTTCCCTATCGGGTACTTGGACTCTTTAGGTTAACTGGCGGGCAATTGGACTGTCTAGGTTACCTAGTGGGCACTTGGACTATGTAGTTTACCTAGCAGGCACTTGGACTATGTAGGTTAACTAGCAGGCACTTGGACTATCTAGGTTACCTAGAGGGCACTTGGACTATGTATGTTCCCTAGGGGGCACTTGGGCTATCTACGTTACCTAGCGGGCACTTGGAATATATAGGTTAACGAACGGGCACTTGGAGTATGTACGTAACCTAATGGTCACTTGGATTGTCTAGGTTACCTAGCGGGGACTTGGACTATGTAGGTTAACTCGCGGGCACTTGGACTATGTAGGATTCCTATCGGACCTTTGTACTACTTAGGTTAACTAGCGGGCACTTTGACTATTTAGGTTAACTAACGGACCTTGGACTATGTAGGTTAACTAGCAGGCCCTTGGACTATGTACATCCCCTAGTGGGCACTTGGACATCTAGGTTAACTATCGGGCACTAGGACTATCTAGGTTAACTAGCGGGCACTTGGACTATCTAGGTTACCTAGCAGGCACTTAGATTATGAAGGATCCCTAGCAGGCACTTGGACTATCTAGGTTACATAGCGGGCCCGTGGACTATGTAGGTTAACTAGCGGACACTTGCACGATCTAGGTTAACTAGCGGGCCATTGCACTATGTAGGTTAACTAGCGGGCACTTGGACTATATAGGTTAACTAGCGGACCTTGGACTATGTACGTCCCCTAATGGGCACTTGGACTATCTAGGTTAACTAATGGGCACTTGGACTATGTAGTTTCCCTAGCGGGCATTTGGATTATTTATGTTAGCTAGTGGGCACTTGCTCTATGTAGGTTACCTAGCGGGCACTTGGACTATGTAGGTTAACTAGATGGCACTTGGACTATGTAGGTTACCTAGCGGGCCCTTGGACTATCTAGGTTACCTAGCAGGCACTTAGATTATGAAGGATCCCTAGCAGGCACTTGGACTATCTAGGTTACATAGCGGGCCCGTGGACTATGTAGGTTAACTAGCGGACACTTGCACGATCTAGGTTAACTAGCGGGCCATTGCACTATGTAGGTTAACTAGCGGGCACTTGGACGATATAGGTTAACTAACGGACCTTGGACTATGTACATCCCCTAGTGGGCACTTGGACTATCTAGGTTAACTAACGGGCACTAGGACTATCTAGGTTAACTAGCAGGCACTTGGACTATCTAGGTTACCTAGCAGGCACTTAGATTATGAAGGATCCCTAGCAGGCACGTGGACTATGTAGGTTAACTAGCGGACACTTGCACGATCTAGGTTAACTAGCGGGCCATTGCACTATGTAGGTTAACTAGCGGGCCCATGAATTATGTAGGTTTACTAGCAGGCACTTTGACTATCTAGGCTAACTAGCAGGCACTTGGACTATGTAGGTTAACTAGAAGGCACTTGGACTATGTAGGTTACCTAGCGGGCCCTTGGACTATGTAGGTTACCAGCGGGCACTTGGACTATCTAGGTTAACGAACGTGCACTTGGACTATGTAGGTAACATAGCAGGCACTTGGACTGTCTAGGTTACCTAGCGGGTACTTGGCCTATCTAGGTTAACCAATGGGCACTTGGACTATGTAGGTTAACCATCGGACACTTCGACTACCTAGGTTAGCTAACGGGCAATTCAACTATCTAGGTTAACTAGCGCACTTGGACTATGTAGGTTCCCTAGCGGGCACTTGGACAATTTAGGTTACGTAGCAGGCACTTGGACTATCTAGGTTAACTAACGGGCACTTGGATTATCTAGGTTAACTAGCGGGCACTTGGACTATCTAGGTTAACTAGCGGGCACTTGGACTATGTAGTTTCCCTAGCGAGCATTTGGATTATTTAGGTTAACCAGTGGGCACTTGGACTATGTAGGTTACCTAGCGGGCACTTGGACTATGTAGGTTAACTAGAAGGCACTTGCACTAGCAAGGTTACCTAGCGGGCCCTTGGACTATGTAGGTTACCAGCGGGCACTTGGACTATCTAGGTTAACGAATGGGCACTTGGACTATGTAGGTTACCTAGCGGGCACTTGGACTATGTAGGATCACTATCGGACATTTGGACTACTTAGGTTACCTAGCTGGCACTTGGACTATCTAGGTTAACGAAAGGGCACTTGGACTATGTAGGTTAACTAGCGGACACTTCGACTATCTAGGTTAGCTAACGGGCAATTGGAATATCTAGGTTAACTAGCGGGCACTTGGACTATCTAGGTTAACGAACGGGCACTTGGACTATGTAGGTTCCCTAGCGGGCACTTTGACTATGTAGGTTCCCTAGTGGGCACTTGGACTATATAGGTTAACTAGCGGGCCCTTGGACAATGTAGGTTAACTAGCGTGCACTTGGACGATCTAGGCTAACTAGCGGGAACTTGGACTATGCAGGTTAACTAGCGGGCCCTTGGACTATGTAGATTATCTAGCGGCACTTGGACTACCTACGTTAACTAGCGGGCCCTTGGACTATGTAGATTCCCTAGCGGGCACTTGGATTCTGTATGTTCCCTACGGACACTTGAACTATGTAGGTTCCCTAGCAGGCACTTGGACTATGTAGGTTCCAGAGCGGGCACTTGGACTATGTAAGTTAACTACCGTGCACTTGGACTATGTAGGTTAACTAGCGGGCCCTTGGACTATCTAGGTTACCTAGCGGGTACTTGGACTATGTAGGTTAACTACCGGGCACTTGGACTGTCTACGTAACCTAGCGGGCACTTGGACTATCTAGGTTAACGAAGGGGCACTTGGACTATGTAGGTTACCTAGCGCGCACTTGGACTATGTAGGATTCCTATCGGACATTTGGACTCCTTAGGTTTACTAGCGGGCACTTGGACTATCTAGGTCAACTAGCGGGCCCTTGTACTATGTAGGTTAACTAGCGGGCACTTGGACTATATAGGTTAACTAGCGGACCTTGGACTATGTACGTACCCTAGTGGGCACTTGGACTATCTAGGTTAACTAACGGGCACATGGACTATGTAGTTTCCCTAGCGGGCATTTGGATTATTTAAGTTAGCTAGTGGGCACTTGCTCTATGTAGGTTACCTAGCGGGCACTTAGACTATGTAGGTTAACTAGAAGGCACTTGGACTATGTAGGTTACCTTGCGGGCCCTTGGACTATATAGGTTATCAGCGGGCACTTGGACTATCTAGGTTAACTAGCGGGCACTTGGACTATCTAAATTAACTAGCGGGCACTTGGACTATCTAGGTTTACTAGCGGGCACTTGGACTATCTAGGTTACCTAGCGCACTTGGACTATGTAGGTTCCCTAGCGGGCACTTGGACAATTTAGGTTACGTAGCAGGCACTTTGACTATCTAGGTTAACTAACGGGCACTTCGACTATGTAGGTTGCCTAGCGAGCACTTGGACTATGTAGGTTCCCTAGCGGGCACTTGGACTATATAGGTTCCCTATCGGGTACTTGGACTGTTTAGGTTACCTAGTGGGCACTTGGACTATGTAGTTTACCTAGCAGGCACTTGGACTATGTAGGTTAACTAGCAGGCACTTGGACTATCTAGGTTACCTAGAGGGCACTTGGACTATGTATGTTCCCTAGGGGGCACTTGGGCTATCTACGTTACCTAGCGGGCACTTGGAATATATAGGTTAACGAACGGGCACTTGGAGTATGTACGTAACCTAATGGTCACTTGGATTGTCTAGGTTACCTAGCGGGGACTTGGACTATGTAGGTTAACTCGCGGGCACTTGGACTATGTAGGATTCCTATCGGACCTTTGTACTACTTAGGTTAACTAGCGGGCACTTTGACTATTTAGGTTAACTAACGGACCTTGGACTATGTAGGTTAACTAGCAGGCCCTTGGACTATGTACATCCCCTAGTGGGCACTTGGACATCTAGGTTAACTATCGGGCACTAGGACTATCTAGGTTAACTAGCGGGCACTTGGACTATCTAGGTTACCTAGCAGGCACTTAGATTATGAAGGATCCCTAGCAGGCACTTGGACTATCTAGGTTACATAGCGGGCCCGTGGACTATGTAGGTTAACTAGCGGACACTTGCACGATCTAGGTTAACTAGCGGGCCATTGCACTATGTAGGTTAACTAGCGGGCACTTGGACTATATAGGTTAACTAGCGGACCTTGGACTATGTATGTCCCCTAATGGGCACTTGGACTATCGAGGTTAACTAATGGGCACTTGGACTATGTAGTTTCCCTAGCGGGCATTTGGATTATTTATGTTAGCTAGTGGGCACTTGCTCTATGTAGGTTACCTAGCGGGCACTTGGACTATGTAGGTTAACTAGAAGGCACTTGGACTATGTAGGTTACCTAGCGGGCCCTTGGACTATGTAGGTTATCAGCGGGCACTTGGACTATCTAGGTTAACTAGCGGGCACTTGGACTATCTAGATTAACTAGCGGGCCCTTGGACTATCTAGGTTTACTAGCGGGCACTTGGACTATCTAGGTTAACTGACGGGCACTTGGACTATGTAGGTTGCCTAGCGAGCACTTGGACTATGTAGGTTCCCTAGCGGGCACCTGGACTATATAGGTTCCCTATCGGGTACTTGGACTGTTTAGGTTAACTGGCGGGCAATTGGACTGTCTAGGTTACCTAGTGGGCACTTGGACTATGTAGTTTACCTAGCAGGCACTTGGACTATGTAGGTTAACTAGCAGGCACTTGGACTATCTAGGTTACCTAGAGGGCACTTGGACTATGTATGTTCCCTGGGGGGCACTTAGGCTTTCTACGTTACCTAGCGGGCACTTGGACTATATAGGTTAACGAACGGGCACTTGGAGTATGTAGGTAACCTAATGGTCACTTGGACTGTCTAGGTTACCTAGCGGGGACTTGGACTATGTAGGTTAACTAGCGGGCACTTGGACTATGTAGGTTAACTAGAAGGCACTTGGACTATCAAGGTTACCTAGCGGGCCCTTGGACTATGTAGGTTACCACGGGCACTTGGACTATCTAGGTTAACGAACGTGCACTTGGACTATGTAGGTAACCTAGCGGGCACTTGGACTGTCTAGGTTACCTAGCGGGCACTTGGCCTATCTAGGTTAAGGAACGGGCACTTGGACTATGTAGGTTAACTAGCGGACACTTTGACTATCTAGGTTAACTAAAGGGCACTTGGACTATGTAAGTTGCCTAGCGAGCACTTGGCCTATGTAGGTTCCCTAGCGGGCACTGGGACTGTCTAGTTTAACTAGCGGGCAATTGGACTGTCTAGGTTACCTAGTGGGCAATTGGAGTATGTAGTTTACCTAGCAAGCACATGGACTATGTAGGTTAACTAGCGGGCACTTTGACTATCTAGGTTAACTAGCGGGCACTTGGACGATCTAGGTTAACTAATGGACCTTGGACTATGTAGGTTAACTAGCAGTCCCTTGGACTATGTACATCCCCTAGTGGGCACTTGGACTATATAGGTTAACTAACGGGCACTAGGACTATCTTGGTTAACTAGCAGGCACTTGGACTATCTAGGTTACCTAGCAGGCACTTAGATTATGAAGGATCCCTAGCAGGCACGTGGACTATGTAGGTTAACTAGCGGACACTTGCACGATCTAGGTTAACTAGCGGGCCATTGCACTATGTAGGTTAACTAGCGGGCCCATGGATTATGTAGGTTTACTAGCAGGCATTTTGACTATCTAGGTTAACTAGCAGGCACGTGGATTTTGTAGGTTAACTAGAAGGCACTTGGACTATGTAGGTTACCTAGCGGGCCCTTGGACTATGTAGGTTACCAGCGGGCACTTGGACTATCTAGGTTAACGAACGTGCACTTGGAATATGTAGGTAACATAGCAGGCACTTGGACTGTCTAGGTTACCTAGCGTGTACTTGGCCTATCTAGGTTAACGAACGGGCACTTGGACTATGTAGGTTAACCATCGGACACTTCGACTATCTAGGTTAGCTAACGGGCAATTGGACTATCTAGGTTACCTAGCGCACTTGGACTATGTAGGTTCCCTAGCGGGCACTTGGACAATTTAGGTTACGTAGCAGGCACTTTGACTATCTAGGTTAACTAACGGGCACTTGGACTATGTAAGTTGCCTAGCGAGCACTTGGACTATGTACGTCCCCTAGCGGGCACTTGGACTATCTAGGTTAACTAGCGGGCACTTGGACGATCTAGGTTAACTAGCGGGCACTTGGACGATCTAGATTAACTAGCGGGCCCTTGGACTATCTAGATTAACTATCGGGCCCTTGGACTATCTAGGTTTACTAGCGGGCACTTGGACTATCTAGGTTAACTAGCGGGCACTTGGACTATGTAGATTCCCTAGCGGGCATTGGGATTATTTAGGTTACCTACTGGGCACTTGGACTATGTAGGTTACCTAGCGGGCACTTGGATTATGTAGGTTAACTAGAAGGCACTTGCACTAGCAAGGTTACCTAGCGGGCCCTTGGACTATGTAGGTTACCAGCGGGCACTTGGACTAACTAGGGTAACGAATGGGCACTTGGACTATGTAGGTTACCTAGCGGGCACTTGAACTATGTAGGATCCCTATCGGACATTTGGACTACTTAGGTTACCTAGCGGGCACTTGGACTATCTAGGTTAACGAACGGGCACTTGGACTATGTAGGTTAACTAGCGGACACTTCGACTATCTAGGTTAGCTAACGGGCAATTGGAATATCTAGGTTAACTAGCGGGCACTTGGACTATCAAGGTTAACGAACGGGCACTTGGACTATGTAGGTTCCCTAGCGGGCACTTTGACTATGTAGGTTCCCTAGTGGGCACTTGGACTATATAGGTTAACTAGCGGGCCCTTGGACAATGTAGGTTAACTAGCGTGCACTTGGACGATCTAGGCTAACTAGCGGGTACTTGGACTATGCAGGTTTACTAGCGGGCCCTTGGACTATGTAGATTCCCTAGCGGGCACTTGGATTCTGTATGTTCCCTATGGACACTTGAACTATGTAGGTTCCCTACCAGGCACTTGGACTATGTAGGGTCCAGAGCGGGCACTTGGACTATGTAAGTTAACTACCGTGCACTTGGACTATGTAGGTTAACTAGCGGGCCCTTGGACTATCTAGGTTACCTAGCGGGCACTTGGACTATGTAGGTTAACTACCGGGCACTTGGACTGTCTACGTAACCTAGCGGGCACTTGGACTATCTAGGTTAACGAACGGGCACTTGGACTATGTAGGTAACCTAGCGGGCACTTGACTGTCTAGGTTACCTAGCGGGCACTTGGCCTATCTAGGTTAACGAACGGGCACTTGGACTATGTAGGTTAACTAGCGGACACTTTGACTATCTAGGTTAACTAACGGGCACTTGGACTATGTAAGTTGCCTAGCGAGCACTTGGCCTATGTAGGTTCCCTAGCGGGCACTGGGACTATGTAGGTTCCCTACCGGGTACTTGGACTGTCTAGGTTAACTAGCGGGCAATTGGACTGTCTAGGTTACCTAGTGGGCAATTGGAGTATGTAGTTTACCTAGCAGGCACATGGACTATGTAGGTTAACTAGCTGGCTCTTTGACTATCTAGGTTAACTAGCGGGCACTTGGACGATCTAGGTTAACTAATGGACCTTGGACTATGTAGGTTAACTAGCAGGCCCTTGGACTATGTACATCCCCTAGTGGGCACTTGGACTATATAGGTTAACTAACGGGCACTAGGACTATCTAGGTTAACTAGCAGGCACTTGGACTATCTAGGTTACCTAGCAGGCACTTAGATTATGAAGGATCCCTAGCAGGCACATGGACTATGTAGGTTAACTAGCGGACACTTGCACGATCTAGGTTAACTAGCGGGCCATTGCACTATGTAGGTTAACTAGCGGGCCCATGGATTATGTAGGTTTACTAGCAGGCACTTTGACTATCTAGGTTAACTAGCAGGCACTTGGACTATGTAGGTTAACTAGAAGGCACTTGGACTATGTAGATTACCTAGCGGGCCCTTGGACTATGTAGGTTACCAGCGGGCACTTGGACTATCTAGGTTAACGAACGTGCACTTGGACTATGTAGGTAACATAGCAGGCACTTGGACTGTCTAGGTTACCTAGCGGGTAAGAGGCCTATCTAGGTTAACGAACGGGCACTTGGACTATGTAGGTTAACCATCGGATACTTCGACTATCTAGGTTAGCTAACGGGCAACTGGACTATCTAGGTTACCTAGCACACTTGGACTATGTAGATTCCCTAGCGGGCACTTGGACAATTTAGGTTACGTAGCAGGCACTTTGACTATCTAGGTTAACTAACGGGCACTTGGACTATGTAAGTTGCCTAGCGAGCACTTGGACTATGTACGTCCCCTAGCGGGCACTTGGACTATCTAGGTTAACTAGCGGGCACTTGGACGATCTAGGTTAACTAGCGGGCACTTGGACTATCTAGGTTAACTAGCGGACACTTGGACTATGTAGTTTCCCTAGCGGGCATTTGGATTATTTAGGTTACCTAGTGGGCACTTGGACTATGTAGGTTACCTAGCGGGCACTTGGACTATGTAGGTTAACTAGAAGGCACTTGCACTAGCAAGGTTACCTAGCGGGCCCTTGGCTATGTAGGTTACCAGCGGGCACATGGACTATCTAGGGTAACGAATGGGCACTTGGACTATGTAGGTTACCTATCGGACATTTGGACTACTTAGGTTACCTAGCGGGCACTTGTACTATGTAGGTTAACGAACGGGCACTTGGACTATGTAGGTTAACTAGCGGACACTTCGACTATCTAGGTTAGCTAACGGGCAATTGGAATATCTAGGTTAACTAGCGGGCACTTGGACTATCTAGGTTAACGAACGGGCACTTGGACTATGTAGGATCCCTATCGGACATTTGGACTACTTAGGTTACCTAGCTGGCACTTGGACTATCTAGGTTAACGAAAGGGCACTTGGACTATGTAGGTTAACTAGCGGACACTTCGACTATCTAGGTTAGCTAACGGGCAATTGGAATATCTAGGTTAACTAGCGGGCACTTGGACTATCTAGGTTAACGAACGGGCACTTGGACTATGTAGGTTCCCTAGCGGGCACTTTGACTATGTAGGTTCCCTAGTGGGCACTTGGACTATATAGGTTAACTAGCGGGCCCTTGGACAATGTAGGTTAACTAGCGTGCACTTGGACGATCTAGGTTAACTAGCGGGTACTTGGACTATGCAGGTTAACTAGCGGGCCCTTGGACTATGTAGATTATCTAGCGGCACTTGGACTACCTACGTTAACTAGCGGGCCCTTGGACTATGTAGATTCCCTAGCGGGCACTTGGATTCTGTATGTTCCCTACGGACACTTGAACTATGTAGGTTCCCTAGCAGGCACTTGGACTATGTAGGTTCCAGAGCGGGCACTTGGACTATGTAAGTTAACTACCCTGCACTTGGACTATGTAGGTTAACTAGCGGGCCCTTGGACTATCTAGGTTACCTAGCGGGCACTTGGACTATGTAGGTTAACTACCGGGCACTTGGACTGTCTACGTAACCTAGCGGGCACTTGGACTATCTAGGTTAACGAACGGGCACTTGGACTATGTAGGTAACCTAGCGGGCACTTGACTGTCTACGTTACCTAGCGGGCACTTTGACTATCTAGGTTAACGAACGGGCACTTGGACTACGTAGGTTACCTAGCGGGCACTTGGACTATGTAGGATTCCTATCGGACATTTGGACTCCTTAGGTTAACTAGCGGGTACTTGAACTACCTAGGTCAACTAGCGGGCCCTTGTACTATGTAGGTTAACTAGCGGGCACTTGGACTATATAAGTTAACTATCGGACCTTGGACTATGTACGTCCCCTAGTGGGCACTTGGACTATCTAGGTTAACTAACGGGCACATGGACTATGTAGTTTCCCTAGCGGGCATTTGGATTATTTATGTTAGCTAGTGGGCACTTGCTCTATGTAGGTTACCTAGCGGGCACTTGGACTATGTAGGTTAACCAAAAAGTACTTGGACTATGTAGGTTACCTAGCGGGCCCTTGGACTATATAGGTTATCAGCGGGCACTTGGACTATCTAGGTTAACTAGCGGGCACTTGGACTATCTAGATTAACAAGCGGGCCCTTGGACTATCTAGGTTTACTAGCGGGCACTTGGACTATCTAGGTTAACTAATGGGCACTTCGACTATGTAGGTTGCCTAGCGAGCACTTGGACTATGTAGGTTCCCTAGCGGGCACTTGGACTATATAGGTTCCCTATCGGGTACTTGGACTGTTTAGGTTAACTGGCGGGCAATTGGACTGTCTAGGTTACCTAGTGGGCACTTGGACTATGAAGTTTACCTAGCAGGCACTTGGACTATGTAGGTTAACTAGCAGGCACTTGGACTATCTAGGTTACCTAGAGGGCACTTGGACTATGTATGTTCCCTAGGGGGCACTTGGGCTATCTACGTTACCTAGCGGGCACTTGGACTATATAGGTTAACGAACGGGCACTTGGAGTATGTAGGTAACCTAATGGTCACTTGGACTGTCTAGGTTACCTAGCGGGGACTTGGACTATGTAGGTTAACTAGCGGGCACTTGGACTATGTAGGATCCCTATCGGACATTTGTACTACTTAAGTTAACTAGCGGGCACTTGGACTATCTAGGTCAACTAGCAGGCCCTTGTACTATGTAGGTTAACTAGCGGGCACTTGGAATATCTAGGTTAACTAACGGACCTTGGACTATGTAGGTTAACTAGCGGGCACTTGGACTATGTACGTCCCCTAGTGGGCACTTGGACTATCTAGGTTAACTAACGGGCACTAGTACTATCTTGGTTAACTAGCGGGCACTTGGACTATCTTGCTTACCTAGCAGGCACTGGATTTTGAAGGATGTCTAGCGGGCACTTGGACTATCTAGGTTACCTAGCAGGCACGTGGACTATGTAGGTTATCTAGCGGACACTTGCACGATCTAGGTTAACTAGCGGGCCCTTGCACTATGTAGGTTAACTAGCGGGAACTTGGATTATGTAGGTTCCCTATCGGGCACTTGGATTATGTAGGTTCCCTATCGGGCACTTGGACTATGTAGGTTAACTAGCGGGCACTTGGACTGTCTAGGCAACCTAGCGGGCACTTGCACTATCTAGGTTAACTAGCGGGCACTTGCACAATGCAGGTTCCCTAGCGGGCACTTTGACTATGTAGGTTCCCTAGGGGGCACTTGGACTATATAGGTTCCCTATGGGCACTTGGACTATCTATGTTCCCTAACGGGCACTTGGAATATATAGGTTCCCTATCGGGCACTTGGACTATGTAGGTTCCTCAGCGGGCACTTGGACTATGTAGGTTCCCTATCGGGCATTGGAATATGTAGGTTAACTAGCAGGACCTTGGACTATCTAGGTTACCTAGCGAGCACTTGGACTATGTAGGTTAACTAGCGGACACTTGGACAATCTAGGTTACCTAGCAGGCACTTGAACTATGTACATACCCTAGCGGGCACTTGGACTATCTAGGTTATCTAGCGGGCACTTGGACTATGTATGTACCGTAGCGGGCACTTGGACTATCTATATTAACTAGCGGGCCCTTGGACCCTCTAGATTAACTAGCGGGCCTTTGGACTATCTAGGTTAACTAGCGGGCACTTGGACTATCTAGGTTAACTAGCGGGCACTTGGACTATGTAGTTTCCCTAGCGGGCATTTGGATTACTTAGGTTACCTAGTGGGCACTTGGACTATGTAGGTTACCTAGCGGGCACTTGGACTATGTAGGTTAACTAGAAGGCACTTGGACTATCAAGGTTACCTAGCGGGCCCTTGGACTATGTAGGTTACCAGCGGGCACTTGGACTATCTAGGTTAACGAACGTGCACTTGGACTATGTAGGTAACCTAGCCGGCTCTTGGACTGTCTAGGTTACCAACGGGCACTTGGCCTATCTAGGTTAACGAACGGACACTTGGACTATGTAGGTTAACTAGCGGACACTTCGACTATCTAGGTTAGCTAACCGGCAATTGGACTATCTAGGTTACCTAGCAGGCACTTGTACTATGTAGGTTCCCTAGAGGGCACTTGGACTATTTAGGTTACCTAGCAGGCACTTTGACTATCTAGGTTAACTAACGGGCACTTGGACTATGTAAGTTGCCTAGCGCGCACTTGTCCTATGTAGGCTCCCTAGCGGGCACTGGGACTATGTAGGTTCCCTACCGGGTACTTGGACTGTCTAGGTTAACTAGCAGGCAATTGGACTGTCTAGGTTACCTAGTGGGCAATTGGAGTATGTAGTTTACCTAGCAGGCACATGGACTATTTAGGTTAACTAGCGGGCACTTGGACTATCTAGGTTACCTAGAAGGCACTTGGACTATGTACGTTTCCCAGCGGGCACTTGAGCTATCTACGTTACCTAGCGGGCACTTGGACTATGTAGGTTAACTACCGGGCACTTGGACTGTCTACGTAACCTAGCGGGCACTTGGACTATCTAGGTTAACGAACGGGCACTTGGACTATGTAGGTAACCTAGCGGGCACTTGACTGTCTAGGTTACCTAGCGGGCACTTTGACTATCTAGGTTAACGAACGGGCACTTGGGCTACGTAGGTTACCTAGCGGGCACTTGGACTATGTAGGACTCCTATCGGACATTTGGACTCCTTAGGTTTACTAGCGGGCACTTGGACTATCTAGGTTAACTAGCGGGTACTTGGACTACCTAGGTCAATTAGCGGGCCCTTGTACTATGTAGGTTAACTAGCGGGCACTTGGACTATATAGGTTAACTATCGGACCTTGGACTATGTACGTTCCCTAGTGGGCACTTGGACTATCTAGGTTAACTAACGGGCACATGGACTATGTAGTTTCCCTAGCGGGCATTTGGATTATTTATGTTAGCTAGTGGGCACTTGCTCTATGTAGGTTACCTAGCAGGCACTTGGACTATGTAGGTTAACCAAAAGGTACTTGGACTATGTAGGTTACCTAGCGGGCCCTTGGACTATATAGGTTATCAGCGGGCACTTGGACTATCTAGGTTAACTAGCGGGCACTTGGACTATCTAGATTAACAAGCGGGCCCTTGGACTATCTAGGTTTACTAGCGGGCACTTGGACTATCTAGGTTAACTAACGGGCAATTCGACTATGTAGGTTGCCTAGCGGGCACTTGGACTATGTAGGTTCCCTAGCGGACATTTGTACTACTTAGGTTAACTAGCGGGCACTTTGACTATCTAGGTTAACTAGCGGGCATTTGGACGATCTAGGTTAACTAACGGACCTTGGGCTATGTAGGTTAACTAGCAGGCCCTTGGTCTATGTACAACACCTAGTGGGCACTTGGACTATCTAGGTTAACTAACGGGCACTAGGACTATCTAGGTTAACTAGCAGGCACTTGGACTATCTAGGTTACCTAGCAGGCACTTAGATTATGAAGGATCCCTAGCAGGCACGTGGACTATGTAGGTTAACTAGCGGACACTTGCACGATCTAGGTTAACTAGCGGGCCATTGCACTATGTAGGTTAACTAGCGGGCCCATGGATTATGTAGGTTTACTAGCAGGCACTTTGACTATTTAGGTTAACTAGCAGGCACTTGGACTATGTAGGTTAACTAGAAGGCACTTGGACTATGTGGGTTACATAGCGGGCCCATGGACTATGTAGGTTACCAGCAGGCACTTGGACTATCTAGGTTAAGGAACGTGCACTTGGACTATGTAGGTAACATAGCAGGCACTTGGACTGTCTAGGTTACCTAGCGGGTACTTGGCCAATCTAGGTTAACGAACGGGCACTAGGACTATGTAGGTTAACCATCGGACACTTCGACTATCTAGGTTAGCTAACGGGCAATTGGACTATCTAGGTTACCTAGCGAACTTGGACTATGTAGGTTCCCTAGCGGGCACTTGGACAATTTAGATTACGTAGCAGGCACTTTGACTATCTAGGTTAACTAACGGGCACTTGGACTATGTAAGTTGCCTAGCGAGCACTTGGACTATGTACGTCCCCTAGCGGGCACTTGGACTGTCTAGGTTACCTAGCGGGCACTTGGCCTATCTAGGTTAATGAACGGACACTTGGACTATGTAGGTTAACTAGCGGACACTTCGACTATCTAGGTTAGCTAACCGGCAATTGGACTATCTAGGTTACCTAGCAGGCACTTGGACTATGTAGGTTCCCTAGAGGGCACTTGGACTATTTAGGCTACCTAGCAGGCACTTTGACTATCTAGGTTAACTAACGGGCACTTGGACTATGTAGGTTGCATAGCGAGCACTTGGACTATGTAGGTTCCCTAGCGGGCACTTGGACTATATAGGTTCCCTATCGGGTACTTGGACTGTTTAGGTTAACTGGCAGACAATTGGACTGTCTAGGTTACCTAGTGGGCACTTGGACTATGTAGTTTACCTAGCAGGCACTTGGACTATGTAGGTTAACTAGCAGGCACTTGGACTATCTAGGTTACCTAGAGGGCACTTGGACTATGTATGTTCCCTAGGGGGCACTTGGGCTTTCTAAGTTACCTAGCGGACACTTGGACTATATAGGTTAACGAACGGGCACTTGGAGTATGTAGGTAACCTAATGGTCACTTGGACTGTCTAGGTTACCTAGCGGGGACTTGGACTATGTAGGTTAACTAGCAGGCACTTGGACTATGTAGGTTAACTAGAAGGCACTTGGACTATCAAGGTTACCTAGCGCACCCTTGGACTATGTAGGTTACCACGGGCACTTGGACTATCTAGGTTAACGAACGTGCACTTGGACTATGTAGGTAACCTAGCGGGCACTTGGACTGTCTAGGTTACCTGGCGGGCACTTGGCCTATCTAGGTTAACGAACGGGCACTTGGACTATGTAGGTTAACTAGCGGACACTTTGACTATCTAGGTTAACTAACGGGCACTTGGACTATGTAAGTTGCCTAGCGAGCACTTGGCCTATGTAGGTTCCCTAGCGGGCACTGGGACTATGTAGGTTGCCTACCGGGTACTTGGACTGTCTAGGTTAACTAGCGGGCAATTGGACTGTCTAGGTTACCTAGTGGGCAATTGGAGTATGTAGTTTACCTAGCAGGCATATGGACTATGTAGGTTAACTAGCGGGCAATTTGACTATCTAGGTAAACTAGCGGGCACTTGGACAATCTAGGTTAACTAACGGACCTTGGACTATGTAGGTTAACTAGCAGTCCCTTGGACTATGTACATCCCCTAGTGGGCACTTGGACTATCTAGGTTAACTAACGGGCACTAGGACTATCTAGGTTAACTAGCAGGCACTTGGACTATCTAGGTTACCTAGCAGGCACTTAGATTATGAAGGATCCCTAGCAGGCACGTGGACTATGTAGGTTAACTAGCGGACACTTGCACGATCTAGGTTAACTAGCGGGCCATTGCACTATGTAGGTTAACTAGCGGGCCCATGGATTATGTAGGTTTACTAGCAGGCACTTTGACTATCTAGGTTAACTAGCAGGCACTTGGACTATGTAGGTTAACTAGAAGGCACTTGGACTATGTAGGTTACCTAGCGGGCCCTTGGACTATGTAGGTTACCAGCGGGCACTTGGACTATCTAGTTTAACGAACGTGCACTTGGACTATGTAGGTAACATAGCAGGCACTTGGACTGTCTAGGTTACCTAGCGGGTACTTGGCCTATCTAGGTTAACCAATGGGCACTTGGACTATGTAGGTTAACCATCCGACACTTCGACTATCTAGGTTAGCTAACGGGCAATGGGACTATCTAGGTTACCTAGCGCACTTGGACTATGTAGGATCCATAGCGGGCACTTGGACAATTTAGGTTACGTAGCAGGCACTTGGACTATCTAGGTTAACTAACGGGCACTTGGACTATCTAGGTTAACTAGCAGGCACTTGGACTATCTAGGTTAACTAGCGGGCACTTGGACTATCTAGGTTTACTAGCGGGCACTTGGACTATCTAGGTTAACTAGCGGGCACTTGGACTATCTAGGTTAACTAGCGGACACTTGGACGATCTAGGTTAACTAGCGGGCCCTTGGACTATCTAGATTAACTAGCGGGCCCATGGACTATCTAGGTTTACTAGCGGGCACTTGGACTATCTAGGTTAACTAGCGGGCACTTGGACTCTGTAGTTTCCCTAGCGGGCATTTGAATTATTTAGGTTACCTAGTGGGCACTTGGACGATGTAGGTTACCTAGCGGGCACTTGGACTATGTAGGTTAACTAGAAGGCACTTGCACTAGCAAGGTTACCTAGCGGGCCCTTGGACTATGTAGGTTACCAGCGGGCACTTGGACTATCTAGGGTAACGAATGGGCACTTGGACTATGTAGGTTACCTAGCGGGCACTTGGACTATGTAGGATCCCTATCGGACATTTGGACTACTTAGGTTACCTAGCGGGCACTTGGACTATGTAGGTTAACGAACGGGCACTTGGACTATGTAGGTTAACTAGCGGACACTTCGACTATCTAGGTTCCCTAGTGGGCACTTGGACTATATAGGTTAACTAGCGGGCCCTTGGACAATGTAGGTTAACTAGCGTGCACTTGGACGATCTAGGCTAACTAGCGGGTACTTGGACTATGCAGGTTAACTAGCGGGCCCTTGGACTATGTAGATTATCTAGCGGCACTTGGACTACCTACGTTAACTAGCGGGCCCTTGGACTATGTAGATTCCCTAGCGGGCACTTGGATTCTGTATGTTCCCTACGGACACTTGAACTATGTAGGTTCCCTAGCAGGCACTTGGACTATGTAGGTTCCAGAGCGGGCACTTGGACTATGTAAGTTAACTACCGTGCACTTGGACTATGTAGGTTAACTAGCGGGCCCTTGGACTATCTAGGTTACCTAGCGGGCACTTGGACTATGTAGGTTAACTACCGGGCACTTGGACTGTCTACGTAACCTAGCGGGCACTTGGGCTATCTAGGTTAACGAACAGGCACTTGGAATATGTAGGTAACCTAGCGGGCACTTGACTGTCTACGTTACCTAGCGGGCACTTTGACTATCTAGGTTAACGAACGGGCACTTGGACTACGTAGGTTACCTAGCGGGCACTTGGACTATGTAGGATTCCTATCGGACATTTGGACTCCTTAGGTTTACTAGCGGGCACTTGGACTATCTAGGTTAACTAGCGGGTACTTGGACTACCTAGGTCAACTAGCGGGCCCTTGTACTATGTAGGTTAACTAGCGGGCACTTGGAGTATATAGGTTAACTATCGGACCTTGGACTATGTACGTCCCCTAGCGGGCACATGGACTATCTAGGTTAACTAACGGGCACATGGACTATGTAGTTTCCCTAGCGGGCATTTGGATTATTTATTTTAGCTAGTGGGCACTTGCTCTATGTAGGTTACCTAGCGGGCACTTGGACTATGTAGGTTAACCAAAAGGCACTTGGACTATGTAGGTTACCTAGCGGGCCTTTGGACTATATAGGTTATCAGCGGGCACTTGGACTATCTAGGTTAACTAGCGGGCACTTGGACTATCTAGATTAACAAGCGGGCCCTTGGACTATCTAGGTTTACTAGCGGGCACTTGGACTATCTAGGTTAACTAACGGGCACTTCGACTATGTAGGTTGCCTAGCGAGCACTTGGACTATGTAGGTTCCCTAGCGGGCACTTGGACTATATAGGTTCCCTATCGGGTACTTGGACTGTTTAGGTTAACTGGCGGGCAATTGGACTGTCTAGGTTACCTAGTGGGCACTTGGACTATGAAGTTTACCTAGCAGGCACTTGGACTATGTAGGTTAACTAGCAGGCACGTGGACTATCTAGGTTACCTAGAGGGCACTTGGACTATGTATGTTCCCTAGGGGGCACTTGGGCTATCTACGTTACCTAGCGGGCACTTGGACTATATAGGTTAACGAACGGGCACTTGGAGTATGTAGGTAACCTAATGGTCACTTGGACTGTCTAGGTTACCTAGCGGGGACTTGGACTATGTAGGTTAACTAGCGGGCACTTGGACTATGTAGGATCCCTATCGGACATTTGTACTACTTAAGTTAACTAGCGGGCACTTGGACTATCTAGGTCAACTAGCAGGCCCTTATACTATGTAGGTTAACTAGCGGGCACTTGGACTATCTAGGTTAACTATCGGACCTTGGACTATGTAGGTTAACTAGCGGGCACTTGGACTATGTACGTCCCCTAGTGGGCACTTGGACTATCTAGGTTAACTAACGGGCACTAGTACTATCTTGGTTAACTAGCGGGCACTTGGACTATCTTGCTTACCTAGCAGGCACTGGATTTTGAAGGATGTCTAGCGGGCACTTGGACTATCTAGGTTACCTAGCAGGCACGTGGACTATGTAGGTTATCTAGCGGACACTTGCACGATCTAGGTTAACTAGCGGGCCCTTGCACTATGTAGGTTAACTAGCGGGAACTTGGATTATGTAGGTTCCCTATCGGGCACTTGGATTATGTAGGTTCCCTATCGGGCACTTGGACTATGTAGGTTAACTAGCGGGCACTTGGACTGTCTAGGCAACCTAGCGGGCACTTGCACTATCTAGGTTAACTAGCGGGCACTTGCACAATGCAGGTTCCCTAGCGGGCACTTTGACTATGTAGGTTCCCTAGGGGGCACTTGGACTATATAGGTTCCCTATGGGCACTTGGACTATCTATGTTCCCTAACGGGCACTTGGAATATATAGGTTCCCTATCGGGCACTTGGACTATGTAGGTTCCTCAGCGGGCACTTGGATTATGTAGGTTCCCTATCGGGCATTGGACTATGTAGGTTAACTAGCAGGACCTTGGACTATCTAGGTTACCTAGCGAGCACTTGGACTATGTAGGTTAACTAGCAGACACTTGGACAATCTAGGTTACCTAGCAGGCACTTGAACTATGTACATACCCTAGCGGGCACTTGGACTATCTAGGTTATCTAGCGGGCACTTGGACTATGTATGTACCCTAGCGGGCACTTGGACTATCTATATTAACTAGCGGGCCCTTGGACTCTCTAGATTAACTATCGGGCCTTTGGACTATCTAGGTTTACTAGCGGGCACTTGGACTATCTAGGTTAACTAGCGGGCACTTGGACTATGTAGTTTCCCTAGCGGGCATTTGGATTACTTAGGTTACCTAGCGGGCACTTGGACTATGTAGGTTACCAGCGGGCACTTGGACTATCTAGGTTAACGAACGTGCACTTGGACTATGTAGGTAACCTAGCGGGCACTTGGACTGTCTAGGTTACCTAGCGGGCACTTGGCCTATCTAGGTTAACGAACGGACACTTGGACTATGTAGGTTAACTAGCGGACACTTCGACTATCTAGGTTAGCTAACCGGCAATTGGACTATCTAGGTTACCTAGCAGGCACTTGGACTATGTAGGTTCCCTAGAGGGCACTTGGACTATTTAGGTTACCTAGCAGGCACTTTAACTATCTAGGTTAACTAACGGGCACTTGGACTATGTAAGTTGCCTAGCGCGCACTTGTCCTATGTAGGTTCCCTAGCGGGCACTGGGACTATGTAGGTTCCCTACCGGGTACTTGGACTGTCTAGGTTAACTAGCAGGCAATTGGACTGTCTAGGTTACCTATGGGCAATTGGAGTATGTAGTTTACCTAGCAGGCACATGGACTATTTAGGTTAACTAGCGGGCACTTGGACTATCTAGGTTACCTAGAAGGCACTTCGACTATGTACGTTTCCCAGCGGGCACTTGAGCTATCTACGTTACCTAGCGGGCACTTGGACTATCTAGGTTAACTACCGGGCACTTGGACTGTCTACGTAACCTAGCGGGCACTTGGACTATCTAGGTTAACGAACGGGCACTTGGACTATGTAGGTAACCTAGCGGGCACTTGACTGTCTAGGTTACCTAGCGGGCACTTTGACTATCTAGGTTAACGAACGGGCACTTGGGCTACGTAGGTTACCTAGCGGGCACTTGGACTATGTAGGATTCCTATCGGGCATTTGGACTCCTTAGTTTACTAGCGGGCACTTGGACTATCTAGGTTAACTAGAGGGTACTTGGAATACCTAGGTCAACTAGCGGGCCCTTGTACTATGTAGGTTAACTAGCGGGCACTTGGAGTATATAGGTTAACTATCGGACCTTGGACTATGTACGTTCCCTAGTGGGCACTTGGACTATCTAGGTTAACTAACGGGCACATGGACTATGTAGTTTCCCTAGCGGGCATTTGGATTATTTATGTTAGCTAGTGGGCACTTGCTCTATGTAGGTTACCTAGCGGGCACTTGGACTATGTAGGTTAACCAAAAGGTACTTGGACTATGTAGGTTACCTAGCGGGCCCTTGGACTATATAGGTTATCAGCGGGCACTTGGACTATCTAGGTTAACTAGCGGGCACTTGGACTATCTAGATTAACAAGCGGGCCCTTGGACTATCTAGGTTTACTAGCGGGCACTTGGACTATCTAGGTTAACTAACGGGCACTTCGACTATGTAGGTTGCCTAGCGGGCACTTGGACTATGTACGTCCCCTAGCGGGCACTTGGACTGTCTAGGTTACCTAGCGGGCACTTGGCCTATCTAGGTTAATGAACGGACACTTGGACTATGTAGGTTAACTAGCGGACACTTCGACTATCTAGGTTAGCTAACCGGCAATTGGACTATCTAGGTTACCTAGCAGGCACTTGGACTATGTAGGTTCCCTAGAGGGCACTTGGACTATTTAGGCTACCTAGCAGGCACTTTGACTATCTAGGTTAACTAACGGGCACTTGGACTATGTAGGTTGCATAGCGAGCACTTGGACTATGTAGGTTCCCTAGCGGGCACTTGGACTATGTAGGTTCCCTATCGGGTACTTGGACTGTTTAGGTTAACTGGCGGACAATTGGACTGTCTAGGTTACCTAGTGGGCACTTCGACTATGTAGTTTACCTAGCAGGCACTTGGACTATGTAGGTTAACTAGCAGGCACTTGGACTATCTAGGTTACCTAGAGGGCACTTGGACTATGTATGTTCCCTAGGGGGCACTTGGGCTTTCTAAGTTACCTAGCGGACACTTGGACTATATAGGTTAACGAACGGGCACTTGGAGTATGTAGGTAACCTAATGGTCACTTGGACTGTCTAGGTTACCTAGCGGGGACTTGGACTATGTAGGTTAACTAGAGTGCACTTGGACTATGTAGGTTAACTAGAAGGCACTTGGACTATCAAGGTTACCTAGCGCACCCTTGGACTATGTAGGTTACCACGGGCACTTGGACTATCTAGGTTAACGAACGTGCACTTGGACTATGTAGGTAACCTAGCGGGCACTTGGACTGTCTCGGTTACCTGGCGGGCACTTGGCCTATCTAGGTTAACGAACGGGCACTTGGACTATGTAGGTTAACTAGCGGACACTTTGACTATCTAGGTTAACTAACGGGCATTTGGACTATGTAAGTTGCCTAGCGAGCACTTGGCCTATGTAGGTTCCCTAGCGGGCACTGGGACTATGTAGGTTGCCTACCGGGTACTTGGACTGTCTAGGTTAACTAGCGGGCAATTGGACTGTCTAGGTTACCTAGTGGGCAATTGGAGTATGTAGTTTACCTAGCAGGCATATGGACTATGTAGGTTAACTAGCGGGCACTTTGACTATCTAGGTAAACTAGCGGGCACTTGGACAATCTAGGTTAACTAACGGACCTTGGACTATGTAGGTTAACTAGCAGGCCCTTGGACTATGTACATCCCCTAGTGGGCACTTGGACTATCTAGGTTAACTAACGGGCACTAGGACTATCTAGGTTAACTAGCAGGCACTTGGACTATCTAGGTTACCTAGCAGGCACTTAGATTATGAAGGATCCCTAGCAGGCACGTGGACTATGTAGGTTAACTAGCGGACACTTGCACGATCTAGGTTAACTAGCGGGCCATTGCACTATGTAGGTTAACTAGCGGGCCCATGGATTATATAGGTTTACTAGCAGGCACTTTGACTATCTAGGTTAACTAGCAGGCACTTGGACTATGTAGGTTAACTAGAAGGCACTTGGACTATGTAGGTTACCTAGCGGGCCCTTGGACTATGTAGGTTACCAGCGGGCACTTGGACTATCTAGTTTAACGAACGTGCACTTGGACTATGTAGGTAACATAGCAGGCACTTGGACTGGCTAGGTTACCTAGCGGGTACTTGGCCTATCTAAGTTAACCAATGGGCACTTGGACTATGTAGGTTAACCATCGGACACTTCGACTATCTAGGTTAGCTAACGGGCAATGGGACTATCTAGGTTACCTAGCGCACTTGGACTATGTAGGATCCATAGCGGGCACTTGGACAATTTAGGTTACGTAGCAGGCACTTGGACTATCTAGGTTAACTAACGGGCACTTGGACTATCTAGGTTAACTAGCAGGCACTTGGACTATCTAGGTTAACTAGCGGGCACTTGGACTATCTAGGTTTACTAGCGGGCACTTGGACTATCTAGGTTAACTAGCGGGCACTTGGACTATCTAGGTTAACTAGCGGACACTTGGACGATCTAGGTTAACTAGCGGGCACTTGGACTATCTAGGTTAACTAGCGGGCACTTGGACTATCTAGATTAACTAGCGGGCCCTTGGACTATCTAGATTAACTAGCGGGCCCTTGGACTATCTAGGTTTACTAGCGGGCACTTGGACTATCTAGGTTAACTAGCGGGCACTTGGACTCTGTAGTTTCCCTAGCGGGCATTTGAATTATTTAGGTTACCTAGTGGGCACTTGGACGATGTAGGTTACCTAGCGGGCACTTGGACTATGTAGGTTAACTAGAAGGCACTTGCACTAGCAAGGTTACCTAGCGGGCCCTTGGACTATGTAGGTTACCAGCGGGCACTTGGACTATCTAGGGTAACGAATGGGCACTTGGACTATGTAGGTTACCTAGCGGGCACTTGGACTATGTAGGATCCCTATCGGACATTTGGACTACTTAGGTTACCTAGCGGGCACTTGGACTATCTAGGTTAACGAACGGGCACTTGGACTATGTAGGTTAACTAGCGGACACTTCGACTATCTAGGTTAGCTAACGGGCAATTGGAATATCTAGGTTAACTAGCGGGCACTTGGACTATCTAGGTTAACGAACGGGCACTTGGACTATGTAGGTTCCCTAGCGGGTACTTTGACTATGTAGGTTCCCTAGTGGGCACTTGGACTATATAGGTTAACTAGCGGGCCCTTGGACAATGTAGGTTAACTAGCGTGCACTTGGACGATCTAGGCTAACTAGCGGGTACTTGGACTATGCAGGTTAACTAGCGGGCCCTTGGACTATGTAGATTATCTAGCGGCACTTGGACTACCTACGTTAACTAGCGGGCCCTTGGACTATGTAGATTCCCTAGCGGGCACTTGGATTCTGTATGTTCCCTACGGACACTTGAACTATGTAGGTTCCCTAGCAGGCACTTGGACTATGTAGGTTCCAGAGCGGGCACTTGGACTATGTAAGTTAACTACCGTGCACTTGGACTATGTAGGTTAACTAGCGGGCCCTTGGACTATCTAGGTTACCTAGCGGGCACTTGGACTATGTAGGTTAACTACCGGGCACTTGGACTGTCTACGTAACCTAGCGGGCACTTGGACTATCTAGGTTAACGAACAGGCACTTGGAATATGTAGGTAACCTAGCGGGCACTTGACTGTCTACGTTACCTAGCGGGCACTTTGACTATCTAGGTTAACGAACGGGCACTTGGACTACGTAGGTTACCTAGCGGGCACTTGGACTATGTAGGATTCCTATCGGACATTTGGACTCCTTAGGTTTACTAGCGGGCACTTGGACTATCTAGGTTAACTAGCGGGTACTTGGACTACCTAGGTCAACTAGCGGGCCCTTGTACTATGTAGGTTAACTAGCGGGCACTTGGACTATATAGGTTAACTATCGGACCTTGGACTATGTACGTCCCCTAGCGGGCACTTGGACTATCTAGGTTAACTAACGGGCACATGGACTATGTAGTTTCCCTAGCGGGCATTTGGATTATTTATGTTAGCTAGTGGGCACTTGCTCTATGTAGGTTACCTAGCGGGCACTTGGACTATGTAGGTTAACCAAAAGGCACTTGGACTATGTAGGTTACCTAGCGGGCCTTTGGACTATATAGGTTATCAGCGGGCACTTGGACTATCTAGGTTAACTAGCGGGCACTTGGACTATCTAGATTAACAAGCGGGCCCTTGGACTATCTAGGTTTACTAGCGGGCACTTGGACTATCTAGGTTAACTAACGGGCACTTCGACTATGTAGGTTGCCTAGCGAGCACTTGGACTATGTAGGTTCCCTAGCGGGCACTTGGACTATATAGGTTCCCTATCGGGTACTTGGACTGTTTAGGTTAACTGGCGGGCAATTGGACTGTCTAGGTTACCTAGTGGGCACTTGGACTATGAAGTTTACCTAGCAGGCACTTGGACTATGTAGGTTAACTAGCAGGCACTTGGACTATCTAGGTTACCTAGAGGGCACTTGGACTATGTATGTTCCCTAGGGGGCACTTGGGCTATCTAAGTTACCTAGCGGGCACTTGGACTATATAGGTTAATGAACGGGCACTTGGAGTATGTAGGTAACCTAATGGTCACTTGGACTGTCTAGGTTACCTAGCGGGGACTTGGACTATGTAGGTTAACTAGCGGGCACTTGGACTATGTAGGATCCCTATCGGACATTTGTACTACTTAAGTTAACTAGCGGGCACTTGGACTATCTAGGTCAACTAGCAGGCCCTTGTACTATGTAGGTTAACTAGCGGGCACTTGGACTATCTAGGTTAACTAACGGACCTTGGACTATGTAGGTTAACTAGCGGGCACTTGGACTATGTACGTCCCCTAGTGGGCACTTGGACTATCTAGGTTAACTAACGGGCACTAGTAGTATCTTGGTTAACTAGCGGGCACTTGGACTATCTTGCTTACCTAGCAGGCACTGGATTTTGAAGGATGTCTAGCGGGCACTTGGACTATCTAGGTTACCTAGCAGGCACGTGGACTATGTAGGTTATCTAGCGGACACTTGCACGATCTAGGTTAACTAGCGGGCCCTTGCACTATGTAGGTTAACTAGCGGGAACTTGGATTATGTAGGTTCCCTATCAGGCACTTGGATTATGTAGGTTCCCTATCGGGCACTTGGACTATGTAGGTTAACTAGCGGGCACTTGGACTGTCTAGGCAACCTAGCGGGCACTTGCACTATCTAGGTTAACTAGCGGGCACTTGCACAATGCAGGTTCCCTAGCGGGCACTTTGACTATGTAGGTTCCCTAGGGGGCACTTGGACTATATAGGTTCCCTATGGGCACTTGGACTATCTATGTTCCCTAACGGGCACTTGGAATATATAGGTTCCCTATCGGGCACGTGGACTATGTAGGTTCCTCAGCGGGCACTTGGACTATGTAGGTTCCCTATCGGGCATTGGACTATGTAGGTTAACTAGCAGGACCTTGGCCTATCTAGGTTACCTAGCGAGCACTTGGACTATGTAGGTTAACTAGCGGACACTTGGACAATCTAGGTTACCGAGCAGGCACTTGAACTATGTACATACCCTAGCGGGCACTTGGACTATCTAGGTTATCTAGCGGGCACTTGGACTATGTATGTACCCTAGCGGGCACTTGGACTATCTATATTAACTAGCGGGCCCTTGGACTCTCTAGATTAACTAGCGGGCCTTTGGAATATCTAGGTTTACTAGCGGGCACTTGGACTATCTAGGTTAACTAGCGGGCACTTGGACTATGTAGTTTCCCTAGCGGGCATTTGGATTACTTAGGTTACCTAGTGGGCACTTGGACTATGTAGGTTACCTAGCGGGCACTTGGACTATGTAGGTTAACTAGAAGGCACTTGGACTATCAAGGTTACCTAGCGGGCCCTTGGACTATGTAGGTTACCAGCGGGCATTTGGACTATCTAGGTTAACGAACGTGCACTTGGACTATGTAGGTAACCTAGCGGGCACTTGGACTGTCTAGGTTACCTAGCGGGCACTTGGCCTATCTAGGTTAACGAACGGACACTTGGACTATGTAGGTTAACTAGCGGACACTTCGACTATCTAGGTTAGCTAACCGGCAATTGGACTATCTAGGTTACCTAGCAGGCACTTGGACTATGTAGGTTCCCTAGAGGGCACTTGGACTATTTAGGTTACCTAGCAGGCACTTTGACTATCTAGGTTAACTAACGGGCACTTGGACTATGTAAGTTGCCTAGCGCGCACTTGTCCTATGTAGGTTCCCTAGCGGGCACTGGGACTATGTAGGTTCCCTACCGGGTACTTGGACTGTCTAGGTTAACTAGCAGGCAATTGGACTGTCTAGGTTACCTAGTGGGCAATTGGAGTATGTAGTTTACCTAGCAGGCACATGGACTATTTAGGTTAACTAGCGGGCACTTGGACTATCTAGGTTACCTAGAAGGCACTTGGACTATGTACGTTTCCCAGCGGGCACTTGAGCTATCTACGTTACCTAGCGGGCACTTGGACTATGTAGGTTAACTAGCGGGCACTTGGACTATGTAGGATCCCTATCGGACATTTGTACTACTTAGGTTAACTAGCGGGCACTTTGACTATCTAGGTTAACTAGCGGGCACTTGGACGATCTAGGTTAACTAACGGACCTTGGGCTATGTAGGTTAACTAGCAGGCCCTTGGACTATGTACAACCCCTAGTGGGCACTTGGACTATCTAGGTTAACTAACGGGCACTAGGACTATCTAGGTTAACTAGCAGGCACTTGGACTATGTAGGTTACCTAGCAGGCACTTAGATTATGAAGGATCCCTAGCAGGCACGTGGACTATGTAGGTTAACTAGCGGACACTTGCACGATCTAGGTTAACTAGCGGGCCCATGGATTATGTAGGTTTACTAGCAGGCACTTTGACTATCTAGGTTAACTAGCTGGCACTTGGACTATGTAGGTTAACTAGAAGGCACTTGGACTATGTAGGTTACCTAGCGGGCCCTTGGACTATGTAGGTTACCAGCGGGCACTTGGACTATCTAGGTTAACGAACGTGTACTTGGACTATGTAAGTAACATAGCAGGCACTTGGACTGTCTAGGTTACCTAGCGGGAACTTGGCCTATCTAGGTTAACGAACGGGCACTTGGACTATGTAGGTTAACTATCGGACACTTCGACTATCTAGCTTAGCTAACGGGCAATTGGACTATCTAGGTTACCTAGCGCACTTGGACTATGTAGGTTCCCTAGCGGGCACTTGGACAATTTAGGTTACGTAGCAGGCACTTTGACTATCTAGGTTAACTAACGGGCACTTGGACTACGTAGGTTGCCTAGCGAGCACTTGGACTATGTACGTCCCCTAGCGGGAACTTGGACTCCCTAGGTTAACTAGCGGGCACTTGGACGATCTAGGTTAACTAGCGGGCACTTGGACTATCTAGGTTAACTAGCGGGCACTTGGACGATCTAGGTTAACTAGCGGGCACTTGGACTATCTAGGTTAACTAGCGGGCACTTGGACTATCTAGATTAACTAGCGGGCCCTTGGACTATCTAGGTTTACTAGCGTGCACTTGGACTATCTAGGTTAACTAGCGGGCACTTGGACTATGTAGTTTCCCTAGCGGGCATTTGGATTATTTAGGTTACCTAGTGGGCACTTGGACTATGTAGGTTACCTAGCGGGCACTTGGACTATGTAGGTTAACTAGAAGGCACTTGCACTATCAAGGTTACCTAGCGGGCCCTTGAACTATGTAGGTTACCAGCGTGCACTTGGACTATCTAGGTTAACGAATGGGCACTTGGACTATGTAGGTTACCTAGCGGGCACTTGGACTATGTAGGATCCCTATCGGACATTTGGACTACTTAGGTTACCTAGCGGGCACTTGGACTATCTAGGTTAACGAACGGGCACTTGGACTATGTAGGTTAACTAGCGGACACTTCGACTATCTAGGATAGCTAACGGGCAATTGGACTATCTAGGTTAACTAGCGGGCACTTGGACTATCTAGGTTAACGAACGGGCACTTGGACTATGTAGGTTCCCTAGCGGGCACTTTGACTATGTAGGTTCCCTAGTGGGCACTTGGACTATATAGGTTAACTAGCGGGCCCTTGGACAATGTAGGTTAACTAGCGTGCACTTGGACGATCTAGGCTAACTAGCGGGTACTTGGACTATGCAGCTTAACTAGCGGGCCCTTGGACTATGTAGATTATCTAGCGGCACTTGGACTACCTACGTTAACTAGCGGGCCCTTGGACTATGTAGATTCTCTAGCGGGCACTTGGATTCTGTATGTTCTCTACGGACACTTGAACTATGTAGGTTCCCTAGCAGGCACTTGGACTATGTAGGTTCCAGAGCGGGCACTTGGACTATGTAGGTTAACTAGCGGGCCCTTGGACTATCTAGGTTACCTTGCGGGCACTTGGACTCTCTAGATTAACTAGCGGGCCTTTGGACTATCTAGGTTTACTAGCGGGCACTTGGAGTATCTAGGTTAACTAGCGGGCACTTGGACTATGTTGTTTCCCTAGCGGGCATTTGGATTACTTAGGTTACCTAGTGGGCACTTGGACTATGTAGGTTACCTAGCGGGCTCTTGGACTATGTAGGTTAACTAGAAGGCACTTGGACTATCAAGGTTACCTAGCGGGCCCTTGGACTATGTAAGTTACCAGCGGGCATTTGGACTATCTAGGTTAACGAACGTGCACTTGGACTATGTAGGTAACCTAGCGGGCACTTGGACTGTCTAGGTTACCTAGCGGGCACTTGGCCTATCTAGGTTAACGAACGGACACTTGGACTATGTAGGTTAACTAGCGGACACTTCGACTATCTAGGTTAGCTAACCGGCAATTGGACTATCTAGGTTACCTAGCAGGCACTTGGACTATGTAGGTTCCCTAGAGGGCACTTGGACTATTTAGGTTACCTAGCAGGCACTTTGACTATCTAGGTTAACTAACGGGCACTTGGACTATGTAAGTTGCCTAGCGCGCACTTGGCCTATGTAGGTTCCCTAGCGGGCACTGGGACTATGTAGGTTCCCAACCGGGTACTTGGACTGTCTAGGTTAACTAGCAGGCAATTGGACTGTCTAGGTTACCTAGTGGGCAATTGGAGTATGTAGTTTACCTAGCAGGCACATGGACTATTTAGGTTAACTAGCGGGCACTTGGACTATCTAGTTTTACCTAGAAGGCACTTGGACTATGTACGTTTCCCAGCGGGCACTTGAGCTATCTACGTTACCTAGCGGGCACTTGGACTATGTAGGTTAACTAGCGGGCACTTGGACTATGTAGGATCCCTATCGGACATTTGTACTACTTAGGTTAACTAGCGGGCACTTTGACTATCTAGGTTAACTAGCGGGCACTTGGACGATCTAGGTTAACTAATGGACCTTGGGCTATGTAGGTTAACTAGCAGGCCCTTGGACTATGTACAAACCCTAGTGGGCACTTGGACTATCTAGGTTAACTAACGGGCACTAGGACTATCTAGGTTAACTAGCAGGCACTTGGACTATGTAGGTTACCTAGCAGGCACTTAGATTATGAAGGATCCCTAGCAGGCACGTGGACTATGTAGGTTAACTAGCGGACACTTGCACGATCTAGGTTAACTAGCGGGCCCATGGATTATGTAGGTTTACTAGCAGGCACTTTGACTATCTAGGTTAACTAGCTGGCACTTGGACTATGTAGGTTAACTAGAAGGCACTTGGACTATGTAGGTTACCTAGCGGGCCCTTGGACTATGTAGGTTACCAGCGGGCACTTGGACTATCTAGGTAAACGTACGTGTACTTGGACTATGTAAGTAACATAGCAGGCACTTGGACTGTCTAGGTTACCTAGCGGGAACTTGGCCTATCTAGGTTAACGAACGGGCACTTGGATTATGTAGGTTAACTATCGGACACTTCGACTATCTAGCTTAGCTAACGGGCAATTGGACTATCTAGGTTACCTAGCGCACTTGGACTATGTAGGTTCCCTAGCGGGCACTTGGACAATTTAGGTTACGTAGCAGGCACTTTGACTATCTAGGTTAACTAACGGGCACTTGGACTATGTAGGTTGCCTAGCGAGCACTTGGACTATGTACGTCCCCTAGCGGGCACTTGGACTACCTAGGTTAACTAGCGGGCACTTGGACGACCTAGGTTAACTAGCGGGCACTTGGACTATCTAGGTTAACTAGCGGGCACTTGGACGATCTAGGTTAACTAGCAGGCACTTGGACTATCTAGGTTAACTAGCGGGCACTTGGACTATCTAGATTAACTAGCGGGCCCTTGGACTATCTAGGTTTACTAGCGGGCACTTGGACTATCTAGGTTAACTAGCGGGCACTTGGACTATGTAGTTTCCCTAGCGGGCATTTGGATTATTTAGGTTACCTAGTGGGCACTTGGACTATGTAGGTTACCTAGCGAGTACTTGGACTATGTAGGTTAACTAGAAGGCACTTGCACTATCAAGGTTACCTAGCGGGCCCTTGAACTATGTAGGTTACCAGCGGGCACTTGGACTATCTAGGTTAACGAATGGGCACTTGGACTATGTAGGTTACCTAGCGGGCACTTGGACTATGTAGGATCCCTATCGGACATTTGGACTACTTAGGTTACCTAGCGGGCACTTGGACTATCTAGGTTAACGAATGGGTACTTGGACTATGTAGGTTAACTAGCGGACACTTCGACAATCTAGGATAGCTAACGGGCAATTGGACTATCTAGGTTAACTAGCGGGCACTTGGACTATCTAGGTTAACGAACGGGCACTTGGACTATGTAGGTTCCCTAGCGGGCACTTTGACTATGTAGGTTCCCTAGTGGGCACTTGGACTATATAGGTTAACTAGCGGGCCCTTGGACAATGTAGGTTAACTAGCGTGCACTTGGACGATCTAGGCTAACTAGCGGGTACTTGGACTATGCAGCTTAACTAGCGGGCCCTTGGACTATGTAGATTATCTAGCGGCACTTGGACTACCTACGTTAACTAGCGGGCCCTTGGACTATGTAGATTCTCTAGCGGGCACTTGGATTCTGTATGTTCTCTACGGACACTTGAACTATGTAGGTTCCCTAGCAGGCACTTGGACTATGTAGGTTCCAGAGCGGGCACTTGGACTATGTAGGTTAACTAGCGGGCCCTTGGACTATCTAGGTTACCTTGCGGGCACTTGGACTCTCTAGATTAAGTAGCGGGCCTTTGGACTATCTAGGTTTACTAGCGGGCACTTGGACTATCTAGGTTAACTAGTGGGCACTTGGACTATGTAGTTTCCCTAGCGGGCATTTGGATTACTTAGGTTACCTAGTGGGCACTTGGACTATGTAGGTTACCTAGCGGGCACTTGGACTATGTAGGTTAACTAGAAGGCACTTGGACTATCAAGGTTACCTAGCGGGCCCTTGGACTATGTAGGTTACCAGCGGGCATTTGGACTATCTAGGTTAACGAACGTGCACTTGGACTATGTAGGTAACCTAGCGGGCACTTGGACTGTCTAGGTTACCTAGCGGGCACTTGGCCTATCTAGGTTAACGAACGGACACTTGGACTATGTAGGTTAACTAGCGGACACTTCGACTATCTAGGTTAGCTAAACGGCAATTGGACTATCTAGGTTACCTAGCAGGCACTTGGACTATGTAGGTTCCCTAGAGGGCACTTGGACTATTTAGGTTACCTAGCAGGCACTTTGACTATCTAGGTTAACTAACGGGCACTTGGACTATGTAAGTTGCCTAGCGAGCACTTGGCCTATGTAGGTTCCCTTGCGGGCACTGGGACTATGTAGGTTCCCTACCGGGTACTTGGACTGTCTAGGTTAACTAGCGGGCAATTGGACTGTCTAGGTTACCTAGTGGGCAATTGGAGTATGTAGTTTACCTAGCAGGCACATGGACTATGTAGGTTAACTAGCGGGCACTTGGACTATCTAGGTTACCTAGAAGGCACTTGGACTATGTACGTTTCCCAGCGGGCACTTGAGCTATCTACGTTACCTAGCGGGCACTTGGACTATGTAGGTTAACTAGCGGGCACTTGGACTATGTAGGATCCCTATCGGACATTTGTACTACTTAGGTTAACTAGCGGGCACTTTGACTATCTAGGTTAACTAGCGGGCACTTTGACGATCTAGGTTAACTAACGTACCTTGGACTATGTAGGTTAACTAGCAGGCCCTTGGACTATGTACATCCCCTAGTGGGCACTTGGACTATCTAGGTTAACTAACGGGCACTAGGACTATCTAGGTTAACTAGCAGGCACTTGGACTATCTAGGTTACCTAGCAGGCACTTAGATTATGAAGGATCCCTAGCAGGCACGTGGACTATGTAGGTTAACTAGCGGACACTTGCACGATCTAGGTTAACTAGCGGGCCATTGCACTATGTAGGTTAACTAGCGGGCCCATGGATTATGTAGGTTTACTAGCAGGCACTTTGACTATCTAGGTTAACTAGCAGGCACTTGGACTATGTAGGTTCCCTAGAGGGCACTTGGACTATTTAGGTTACCTAGCAGGCACTTTGACTATCTAGGTTACCTAACGGGCACTTGGACTATGTAAGTTGCCTAGCGCGCACTTGGCCTATGTAGGTTCCCTAGCGGGCACTGGGACTATGTAGGTTCCCAACCGGGTACTTGGACTGTCTAGGTTAACTAGCAGGCAATTGGACTGTCTAGGTTACCTAGTGGGCAATTGGAGTATGTAGTTTACCTAGCAGGCACAAGGACTATTTAGGTTAACTAGCGGGCACTTGGACTATCTAGTTTTACCTAGAAGGCACTTGGACTATGTACGTTTCCCAGCAGGCACTTGAGCTATCTACGTTACCTAGCGGGCACTTGGACTATGTAGGTTAACTAGCGGGCACTTGGACTATGTAGGATCCCTATCGGACATTTGTACTACTTAGGTTAACTAGCGGGCACTTTGACTATCTAGGTTAACTAGCGGGCACTTGGACGATCTAGGTTAACTAACGGACCTTGGGCTATGTAGGTTAACTAGCAGGCCCTTGGACTATGTACAACCCCTAGTGGGCACTTGGACTATCTAGGTTAACTAACGGGCACTAGGACTATCTAGGTTAACTAGCAGGCACTTGGACTATGTAGGTTACCTAGCAGGCACTTAGATTATGAAGGATCCCTAGCAGGCACGTGGACTATGTAGGTTAACTAGCGGACACTTGCACGATCTAGGTTAACTAGCGGGCCATTGCACTATGTAGGTTAACTAGCGGGCCCATGGATTATGTAGGTTTACTAGCAGGCACTTTGACTATCTAGGTTAACTAGCAAGCACTTGGACTATGTAGGTTAACTAGAAGGCACTTGGACTATGTAGGGTACCTAGCGGGCCCTTGGACTATGTAGATTACCAGCGGGCATTTGGACTATCTAGGTTAATGAACGTTCACTTGGACTATGGAAGTAACATAGCAGGCACTTGGACTGTTTAGGTTACCTAGCGGGCACTTTGACTATCTAGGTTAACGAACGGGCACTTGGACTATGTAGGTTACCTAGCGGGCATTTGGACTATGTAGGATTCCTATCGGACATTTGGACTCCTTAGGTTTACTAGTGGGCACTTGGACTATCTAGGTTAACTACCGGGCACTTGGACTATGTAGGTTAACTAGGGGACACTTGCACTATGTAGGTTACCTAGCGGCACTTGGACTATGTGTGTTAACTAGCGTGCATTTGGACTGTATTAGTTAACTAGAGGACACTTAGACGATCTAGGTTAACTAGTGGGCCCTTGGACTATGTAGGTTAACGAACGGGCATTTGGATTATGTAGGTTAAGTAGCAGACACTTGGACTATGTAGATTCCCTAGCGGGCACTTGGATTCTGTATGTTCCCTACGGACACTTGAACTATGTAGGTTCCCAAGCAGGCACTTGGAGTATGTAGGTTCCAGAGCGGGCACTTGGACTATGTAAGTTAACTACCGTGCACTTGGACTATGTAGGTTAACTAGCGGGCCCTTGGACTATCTAGGTTACCTAGCGAGCACTTGGACTATGTAGGTTAACTACCGGGCACTTGGACTGTCTACGTAACCTAGCGGGCACTTGGACTATCTGGGTTAACGAACGGGCACTTGGACTATGTAGGTAACCTAGCGGGCACTTGACTGTCTACGTTACCTAGCGGGCACTTTGACTATCTAGGTTAACGAACGGGCACTTGGACTACGTAGGTTACCTAGCGGGCACTTGGACTATGTAGGATTCCTATGGGACATTTGGACTCCTTAGGTTTACTAGCGGGCACTTGGACTATCTAGGTTAACTAGCGGGTACTTGGACTACCTAGGTCAACTAGCGGGCCCTTGTACTATGTAGGTTAACTAGCGGGCACTTGGACTATATAGGTTAACTATCAGACCTTGGACTATGTACGTCCCCTAGTGGGCACTTGGACTATCTAGGTTAACTAACGGGCACATGGACTATGTAGTTTCCCTAGCGGGCATTTGGATTATTTATGTTAGCTAGTGGGCACTTGCTCTATGTAGGTTACCTAGCGGGCACTTGGACTATGTAGGTTAACCAAAAGGCACTTGGACTATGTAGGTTACCTAGCGGGCCCTTGGACTATATAGGTTATCAGCGGGCACTTGGACTATCTAGGTTAACTAGCGGGCACTTGGACTATCTAGATTAACAAGCGGGCCCTTGGACTATCTAGGTTTACTAGCGGGCACTTGGACTATCTAGGTTAACTAACGGGCACTTCGACTATGTAGGTTGCCTAGCGAGCACTTGGACTATGTAGGTTCCCTAGCGGGCACTTGGACTATATAGGTTCCCTATCGGGTACTTGGACTGTTTAGGTTAACTGGCGGACAATTGGACTGTCTAGGTTACCTAGTGGGCACTTGGACTATGTAGTTTACCTAGCAGGCACTTGGACTATGTAGGTTAACTAGCAGGCACTTGGACTATCTAGGTTACCTAGAGGGCACTTGGACTATGTATGTTCCCTAGGGGGCACTTGGACTATGTATGTTCCCTAGGGGGCACTTGGGCTTTCTAAGTTACCTAGCGGGCACTTGGACTATATAGGTTAACGAACGGGCACTTGGAGTATGTAGGTAACCTAATGGTCACTTGGACTGTCTAGGTTACCTAGCGGGGACTTGGACTATGTAGGTTAACTAGCGGGCACTTGGACTATGTAGGATCCCTATCGGACATTTGTACTACTTAAGTTAACTAGCGGGCACTTGGACTATCTAGGTCAACTAGCAGGCCCTTGTACTATGTAGGTTAACTAGCGGGCACTTGGAATATCTAGGTTAACTAACGGACCTTGGACTATGTAGGTTAACTAGCGGGCACTTGGACTATGTACGTCCCCTAGTGGGCACTTGGACTATCTAGGTTAACTAACGGGCACTAGTACTATCTTGGTTAACTAGCGGGCACTTGGACTATCTTGCTTACCTAGCAGGCACTGGATTTTGAAGGATGTCTAGCGGGCACTTGGACTATCTAGGTTACCTAGCAGGCACGTGTACTATGTAGGTTATCTAGCGGACACTTGCACGATCTAGGTTAACTAGCGGGCCCTTGCACTATGTAGGTTAACTAGCGGGAACTTGGATTATGTAGGTTCCCTATCGGGCACTTGGATTATGTAGGTTCCCTATCGGGCACTTGGACTATGTAGGTTAACTAGGGGGCACTTGCACAATGCAGGTTCCCTAGCGGGCACTTTGACTATGTAGGTTCCCTAGGGGGCACTTGGACTATATAGGTTCCCTATAGGCACTTGGACTATCTATGTTCCCTAACGGGCACTTGGAATATATAGGTTCCCTATCGGGCACTTGGACTATGTAGGTTCCTCAGCGGGCACTTGGACTATGTAGGTTCCCTATCGGGCATTGGACTATGTAGGTTAACTAGCAGGACCTTGGCCTATCTAGGTTACCTAGCGAGCACTTGGACTATGTAGGTTAACTAGCGGACACTTGGACAATCTAGGTTACCTAGCAGGCACTTGAACTATGTACATACCCTAGCGGGCACTTGGACTATCTAGGTTATCTAGCGGGCACTTGGACTATGTATGTACCCTAGCGGGCACTTGGACTATCTATATTAACTAGCGGGCCCTTGGACTCTCTAGATTAACTAGCGGGCCTTTGGACTATCTAGGTTTACTAGCGGGCACTTGGACTATCTAGGTTAACTAGCGGGCACTTGGACTATGTAGTTTCCCTAGCGGGCATTTGGATTACTTAGGTTACCTAGTGGGCACTTGGACTATGTAGGTTACCTAGCGGGCACTTGGACTATGTAGGTTAACTAGAAGGCACTTTGACTATCAAGGTTACCTAGCGGGCCCTTGGACTATGTAGGTTACCAGCGGGCACTTGGACTATCTAGGTTAACGAACGTGCACTTGGACTATGTAGGTAACCTAGCGGGCACTTGGACTGTCTAGGTTACCTAGCGGGCACTTGGCCTATCTAGGTTAACGAACGGACACTTGGACTATGTAGGTTAACTAGCGGACACTTCGACTATCTAGGTTAGCTAACCGGCAATTGGACTATCTAGGTTACCTAGCAGGCACTTGGACTATGTAGGTTCCCTAGAGGGCACTTGGACTATTTAGGTTACCTAGCAGGCACTTTGACTATCTAGGTTAACTAACGGGCACTTGGACTATGTAAGTTGCCTAGCGCGCACTTGTCCTATGTAGGTTCCCTAGCGGGCACTGGGACTATGTAGGTTCCCTACCGGGTACTTGGACTGTCTAGGTTAACTAGCAGGCAATTGGACTGTCTAGGTTACCTAGTGGGCAATTGGAGTATGTAGTTTACCTAGCAGGCACATGGACTATTTAGGTTAACTAGCGGGCACTTGGACTATCTAGGTTACCTAGAAGGCACTTGGACTATGTACGTTTCCCAGCGGGCACTTGAGCTATCTACGTTACCTAGCGGGCACTTGGACTATGTAGGTTAACTAGCGGGCACTTGGACTATGGAGGATCCCTATCGGACATTTGTAATACTTAGGTTAACTAGCGGGCACTTTGACGATCTAGGTTAACTAGCGGGCACTTGGACTATCTAGGTTAACTAGCGGGCACTTGGACGATCTAGGTTAACTAGCGGGCACTTGGACTATCTAGGTTAAGTAGCGGGCACTTGGACTATCTAGATTAACTAGCGGGCCCTTGGACTATCTAGGTTTACTAGCGGGCACTTGGACTATCTAGGTTAACTAGCGGGCACTTGGACTATGTAGTTTCCCTAGCGGGCATTTGGATTATTTAGGTTACCTAGTGGGCACTTGGACTATGTAGGTTACCTAGCGGGCACTTGGACTATGTAGGTTAACTAGAAGGCACTTGCACTATCAAGGTTACCTAGCGGGCCCTTGAACTATGTAGGTTACCAGCGTGCACTTGGACTATCTAGGTTAACGAATGGGCACTTGGACTATGTAGGTTACCTAGCGGGCACTTGGACTATGTAGGATCCCTATCGGACATTTGGACTACTTAGGTTACCTAGCGGGCACTTGGACTATCTAGGTTAACGAACGGGCACTTGGACTATGTAGGTTAACTAGCGGACACTTCGACTATCTAGGATAGCTAACGGGCAATTGGACTATCTAGGTTAACTAGCGGGCACTTGGACTATCTAGGTTAACTAGCGGGCCCTTGGACTATCTAGGTTACCTTGCGGGCACTTGGACTCTCTAGATTAACTAGCGGGCCTTTGGACTATCTAGGTTTACTAGCGGGCACTTGGACTATCTAGGTTAACTAGCGGGCACTTGGACTATGTTGTTTCCCTAGCGGGCATTTGGATTACTTAGGTTACCTAGTGGGCACTTGGACTATGTAGGTTACCTAGCGGGCTCTTGGACTATGTAGGTTAACTAGAAGGCACTTGGACTATCAAGGTTACCTAGCGGGCCCTTGGACTATGTAGGTTACCAGCGGGCATTTGGACTATCTAGGTTAACGAACGTGCACTTGGACTATGTAGGTAACCTAGCGGGCACTTGGACTGTCTAGGTTAGCTAACCGGCAATTGGACTATCTAGGTTACCTAGCAGGCACTTGGACTATGTAGGTTCCCTAGAGGGCACTTGGACTATTTAGGTTACCTAGCAGGCACTTTGACTATCTAGGTTAACTAACGGGCACTTGGACTATGTAAGTTGCCTAGCGCGCACTTGGCCTATGTAGGTTCCCTAGCGGGCACTGGGACTATGTAGGTTCCCAACCGGGTACTTGGACTGTCTAGGTTAACTAGCAGGCAATTGGACTGTCTAGGTTACCTAGTGGGCAATTGGAGTATGTAGTTTACCTAGCAGGCACAAGGACTATTTAGGTTAACTAGCGGGCACTTGGACTATCTAGTTTTACCTAGAAGGCACTTGGACTATGTACGTTTCCCAGCAGGCACTTGAGCTATCTACGTTACCTAGCGGGCACTTGGACTATGTAGGTTAACTAGCGGGCACTTGGACTATGTAGGATCCCTATCGGACATTTGTACTACTTAGGTTAACTAGCGGGCACTTTGACTATCTAGGTTAACTAGCGGGCACTTGGACGATCTAGGTTAACTAACGGACCTTGGGCTATGTAGGTTAACTAGCAGGCCCTTGGACTATGTACAACCCCTAGTGGGCACTTGGACTATCTAGGTTAACTAACGGGCACTAGGACTATCTAGGTTAACTAGCAGGCACTTGGACTATGTAGGTTACCTAGCAGGCACTTAGATTATGAAGGATCCCTAGCAGGCACGTGGACTATGTAGGTTAACTAGCGGACACTTGCACGATCTAGGTTAACTAGCGGGCCCATGGATTATGTAGGTTTACTAGCAGGCACTTTGACTATCTAGGTTAACTAGCTGGCACTTGGACTATGTAGGTTAACTAGAAGGCACTTGGACTATGTAGGTTACCTAGCGGGCCCTTGGACTATGTAGGATACCAGCGGGCACTTGGACTATCTAGGTTAACGAACGTGTACTTGGACTATGTAAGTAACATAGCAGGCACTTGGACTGTCTAGGTTACCTAGCGGGAACTTGGCCTATCTAGGTTAACGAACGGGCACTTGGACTATGTAGGTTAACTATCGGACACTTCGACTATCTAGCTTAGTTAACGGGCAATTGGACTATCTAGGTTACCTAGCGCACTTGGACTATGTAGGTTCCCTAGCGGGCACTTGGACAATTTAGGTTACGTAGCAGGCACTTTGACTATCTAGGTTAACTAACGGGCACTTGGACTATGTAGGTTGCCTAGCGAGCACTTGGACTATGTACGTCCCCTAGCGGGCACTTGGACTACCTAGGTTAACTAGCGGGCACTTGGACGACCTAGGTTAACTAGCGGGCACTTGGACTATCTAGGTTAACTGGCGGGCACTTGGACGATCTAGGTTAACTAGCGGGCACTTGGACTATCTAGGTTAACTAGCGGGCACTTGGACTATCTAGATTAACTAGCGGGCCCTTGGACTATCTAGGTTTACTAGCGGGCACTTGGACTATCTAGGTTAACTAGCGGGCACTTGGACTATGTAGTTTCCCTAGCGGGCATTTGGATTATTTAGGTTACCTAGTGGGCACTTGGACTATGTAGGTTACCTAGCGGGCACTTGGACTATGTAGGTTAACTAGAAGGCACTTGCACTATCAAGGTTACCTAGCGGGCCCTTGAACTATGTAGGTTACCAGCGGGCACTTGGACTATCTAGGTTAACGAATGGGCACTTGGACTATGTAGGTTACCTAGCGGGCACTTGGACTATGTAGGATCCCTATCGGACATTTGGACTACTTAGGTTACCTAGCGGGCACTTGGACTATCTAGGTTAACGAACGGGTACTTGGACTATGTAGGTTAACTAGCGGACACTTCGACTATCTAGGATAGCTAACGGGCAATTGGACTATCTAGGTTAACTAGCGGGCACTTGGACTATCTAGGTTAACGAACGGGCACTTGGACTATGTAGGTTCCCTAGCGGGCACTTTGACTATGTAGGTTCACTAGTGGGCACTTGGACTATATAGGTTAACTAGCGGGCCCTTGGACAATGTAGGTTAACTAGCGTGCACTTGGACGATCTAGGCTAACTAGCGGGTACTTGGACTATGCAGCTTAACTAGCGGGCCCTTGGACTATGTAGATTATCTAGCGGCACTTGGACTACCTACATTAACTAGCGGGCCCTTGGACTATGTAGATTCTCTAGCGGGCACTTGGATTCTGTATGTTCTCTACGGACACTTGAACTATGTAGGTTCCCAAGCAGGCACTTGGACTATGTAGGTTCCAGAGCGGGCACTTGGACTATGTAGGTTAACTAGCGGGCCCTTGGACTATCTAGGTTACCTTGCGGGCACTTGGACTCTCTAGATTAAGTAGCGGGCCTTTGGACTATCTAGGTTTACTAGCGGGCACTTGGACTATCTAGGTTAACTAGCGGGCACTTGGACTATGTAGTTTCCCTAGCGGGCATTTGGATTACTTAGGTTACCTAGTGGGCACTTGGACTATGTAGGTTACCTAGCGGGCACTTGGACTATGTAGGTTAACTAGAAGGCACTTGGACAATCAAGGTTACCTAGCGGGCCCTTGGACTATGTAGGTTACCAGCGGGCATTTGGACTATCTAGGTTAACGAACGTGCACTTGTACTATGTAGGTAACCTAGCGGGCACTTGGACTGTCTAGGCTACCTAGCGGGCACTTGGCCTATCTAGGTTAACGAACGGACACTTGGACTATGTAGGTTAACTAGCGGACACTTCGACTATCTAGGTTAGCTAACCAGCAATTGGACTATCTAGGTTACCTAGCAGGCACTTGGACTATGTAGGTTCCCTAGAGGGCACTTGGACTATTTAGGTTACCTAGCAGGCACTTTGACTATCTAGGTTAACGAACGGGCACTTGGACTATGTAGGTTACCTAGCGGGCATTTGGACTATGTAGGATTCCTATCGGACATTTGGACTCCTTAGGTTTACTAGTGGGCACTTGGACTATCTAGGTTAACTACCGGGCACTTGGACTATGTAGGTTAACTAGGGGACACTTGCACTATGTAGGTTACCTAGCGGCACTTGGACTATGTGTGTTAACTAGCGTGCATTTGGACTGTATTAGTTAACTAGAGGACACTTAGACGATCCAGGTTAACTAGTGGGCCCTTGGACTATGTAGGTTAACGAACGGGCATTTGGATTATGTAGGTTAAGTAGCAGACACTTGGACTATGTAGATTCCCTAGCGGGCACTTGGATTCTGTATGTTCCCTACGGACACTTGAACTATGTAGGTTCCCTAGCAGACACTTGGACTATGTAGGTTCCAGAGCGGGCACTTGGACTATGTAAGTTAACTACCGTGCACTTGGACTATGTAGGTTAACTACCGTGCACTTCGACTATGTAGGTTAACTAGCGGGCCCTTGGACTATCTAGGTTACCTAGCGAGCACTTGGACTATGTAGGTTAACTACCGGGCACTTGGACTGTCTACGTAACCTAGCGGGCACTTGGACTATTTGGGTTAACGAACGGGCACTTGGACTATGTAGGTAACCTAGCGGGCACTTGACTGTCTACGTTACCTAGCGGGCACTTTGACTATCTAGGTTAACGAACGGGCACTTGGACTACGTAGGTTACCTAGCGGGCACTTGGACTATGTAGGATTCCTATGGGACATTTGGACTCCTTAGGTTTACTAGCGGGCACTTGGACTATCTAGGTTAACTAGCGGGTACTTGGACTACCTAGGTCAACTAGCGGGCCCTTGTACTATGTAGGTTAACTAGCGGGCACTTGGACTATATAGGTTAACTATCAGACCTTGGACTGTGTACGTCCCCTAGTGGGCACTTGGACTATCTAGGTTAACTAACGGGCACATGGACTATGTAGTTTCCCTAGCGGGCATTTGGATTATTTATGTTAGCTAGTGGGCACTTGCTCTATGTAGGTTACCTAGCGGGCACTTGGACTATGTAGGTTAACCAAAAGGCACTTGGACTATGTAGGTTACCTAGCGGGCCCTTGGACTATATAGGTTATCAGCGGGCACTTGGACTATCTAGGTTAACTAGCGGGCACTTGGACTATCTAGATTAACAAGCGGGCCCTTGGACTATCTAGGTTTACTAGCGGGCACTTGGACTATCTAGGTTAACTAACGGGCACTTCGACTATGTAGGTTGCCTAGCGAGCACTTGGACTATGTAGGTTCCCTAGCGGGCACTTGGACTATATAGGTTCCCTATCGGGTACTTGGACTGTTTAGGTTAACTGGCGGGCAATTGGACTGTCTAGGTTACCTAGTGGGCACTTGGACTATGAAGTTTACCTAGCAGGCACTTGGACTATGTAGGTTAACTAGCAGGCACTTGGACTATCTAGGTTACCTAGAGGGCACTTGGACTATGTATGTTCCCTAGGGGGCACTTGGGCTATCTACGTTACCTAGCGGGCACTTGGACTATATAGGTTAACGAACGGGCACTTGGAGTATGTAGGTAACCAAATAGTCACTTGGACTGTCTAGGTTACCTAGCGGGGACTTGGACTATGTAGGTTAACTAGCGGGCACTTGGACTATGTAGGATCCCTATCGGACATTTGTACTACTTAAGTTAACTAGCGGGCACTTGGACTATCTAGGTCAACTAGCAGGCCCTTGTACTATGTAGGTTAACTAGCGGGCACTTGGACTATCTAGGTTAACTAACGGACCTTGGACTATGTAGGCTAACTAGCCGGCACTTGGACTATGTACGTCCCCTAGTGGGCACTTGGACTATCTAGGTTAACTAACGGGCACTAGTACTATCTTGGTTAACTAGCGGGCACTTGGACTATCTTGCTTACCTAGCAGGCACTGGATTTTGAAGGATGTCTAGCGGGCACTTGGACTATCTAGGTTACCTAGCAGGCACGTGGACTATGTAGGTTATCTAGCGGACACTTGCACGATCTAGGTTAACTAGCGGGCCCTTGCACTATGTAGGTTAACTAGCGGGAACTTGGATTATGTAGGTTCCCTATCGGGCACTTGGATTATGTAGGTTCCCTATCGGGCACTTGGACTATGTAGGTTAACTAGCGGGCACTTGGACTGTCTAGGCAACCTAGCGGGCACTTGCACTATCTAGGTTAACTAGGGGGCACTTGCACAATGCAGGTTCCCTAGCGGGCACTTTGACTATGTAGGTTCCCTAGGGGGCACTTGGACTATATAGGTTCCCTATGGGCACTTGGACTATCTATGTTCCCTAACGGGCACTTGGAATATATAGGTTCCCTATCGGGCACTTGGACTATGTAGGTTCCTCAGCGGGCACTTGGACTATGTAGGTTCCCTATCGGGCATTGGACTATGTAGGTTAACTAGCAGGACCTTGGACTATCTAGGTTACCTAGCGAGCACTTGGACTATGTAGGTTAACTAGCGGACACTTGGACAATCTAGGTTACCTAGCAGGCACTTGAACTATGTACATACCCTAGCGGGCACTTGGACTATCTAGGTTATCTAGCGGGCACTTGGACTATGTATGTACCCTAGCGAGCACTTGGACTATCTATATTAACTAGCGGACCCTTGGACTCTCTAGATTAACTAGCGGGCCTTTGGACTATCTAGGTTTACTAGCGGGCACTTGGACTATCTAGGTTAACTAGCGGGGACTTGGACTATGTAGGTTAACTAGCGGGCACTTGGACTATGTAGGATCCCTATCGGACATTTGTACTACTTAAGTTAACTAGCGGGCACTTGGACTATCTAGGTCAACTAGCAGGCCCTTGTACTATGTAGGTTAACTAGCGGGCACTTGGACTATCTAGGTTAACTAACGGACCTTGGACTATGTAGGTTAACTAGCGGGCACTTGGACTATGTACGTCCCCTAGTGGGCACTTGGACTATCTAGGTTAACTAACGGGCACTAGTACTATCTTGGTTAACTAGCGGGCACTTGGACTATCTTGCTTACCTAGCAGGCACTGGATTTTGAAGGATGTCTAGCGGGCACTTGGACTATCTAGGTTACCTAGCAGGCACGTGGACTATGTAGGTTATCTAGCGGACACTTGCACGATCTAGGTTAACTAGCGGGCCCTTGCACTATGTAGGTTAACTAGCGGGAACTTGGATTATGTAGGTTCCCTATCGGGCACTTAGATTATGTAGGTTCCCTATCGGGCACTTGGACTATGTAGGTTAACTAGCGGGCACTTGGACTGTCTAGGCAACCTAGCGGGCACTTGCACTATCTAGGTTAACTAGCGGGCATTTGCACAATGCAGGTTCCCTAGCGGGCACTTTGACTATGTAGGTTCCCTCGGGGGCACTTGGACTATATAAGTTCCCTATGGGCACTTGGACTATCTATGTTCCCTAACGGGCACTTAGAATATATAGGTTCCCTATCGGGCACTTGGACTATGTAGGTTCCTCAGCGGGCACTTGGACTATGTAGGTTCCCTATCGGGCATTGGACTATGTAGGTTAACTAGCAGGACCTTGGACTATCTAGGTTACCTAGCGAGCACTTGGACTATGTAGGTTAACTAGCGGACTCTTGGACAATCTAGGTTACCTAGCAGGCCCTTGAACTATGTACATACCCTAGCGGGCACTTGGACTATCTAGGTTATCTAGCGGGCACTTGGACTATGTATGTACCCTAGCGAGCACTTGGACTATCTATATTAACTAGCGGGCCCTTGGACTCTCTAGATTAACTAGCGGGCCTTTGGACTATCTAGGTTTACTAGCGGGCACTTGGACTATCTAGGTTAACTAGCGGGCACTTGGACTATGTAGTTTCCCTAGCGGGCATTTGGATTACTTAGGTTACCTAGTGGGCACTTGGACTATGTAGGTTACCTAGCGGGCACTTGGACTATGTAGGTTAACTAGAAGGCACTTGGACTATCAAGGTTACCTAGCGGGCCCTTGGACTATGTAGGTTACCAGCGGGCACTTGGACTATCTAGGTTAACGAACGTGCACTTGGACTATGTAGGTAACCTAGCGGGCACTTGGACTGTCTAGGTTACCTAGCGGGCACTTGGCCTATCTAGGTTAACGAACGGACACTTGGACTATGTAGGTTAACTAGCGGACACTTCGACTATCTAGGTTAGCTAACCGGCAATTGGACTATCTAGGTTACCTAGCAGGCACTTGGACTATGTAGGTTCCCTAGAGGGCACTTGGACTATTTAGGTTACCTAGCAGGCACTTTGACTATCTAGGTTAACTAACGGGCACTTGGACTATGTAAGTTGCCTAGCGAGCACTTGGCCTATGTAGGTTCCCTAGCGGGCACTGGGACTATGTAGGTTCCCAACCGGGTACTTGGACTGTCTAGGTTAACTAGCAGGCAATTGGACAGTCTAGGTTACCTAGTGGGCAATTGGAGTATGTAGTTTACCTAGCAGGCACATGGACTATATAGGTTAACTAGCGGGCACTTGGACTATCTAGGTTACCTAGAAGGCACTTGGACTATGTACGTTTCCCAGCGGGCACTTGATCTATCTACGTTACCTAGCGGGCACTTGGACTATGTAGGTTAACTAGCGGGCACTTGGACTATGTAGGATCCCTATCGGACATTTGTACTACTTAGGTTAACTAGCGGGCACTTTGACTATCTAGGTTAACTAGCGGGCACTTGGACGATCTAGGTTAACTAACGGACCTTGGGCTATGTAGGTTAACTAGCAGGCCCTTGGACTATGTAGAACCCCTAGTGGGCACTTGGACTATCTAGGTTAACTAACGGGCACTAGGACTATCTAGGTTAACTAGCAGGCACTTGGACTATCTAGGTTACCTAGCAGGCACTTAGATTATGAAGGATCCCTAGCAGGCACGTGGACTATGTAGGTTAACTAGCGGACACTTGCACGATCTAGGTTAACTAGCGGGCCCATGGATTATGTAGGTTTACTAGCAGGCACTTTGACTATCTAGGTTAACTAGCTGGCACTTGGACTATGTAGGTTAACTAGAAGGCACTTGGACTATGTAGGTTACCTAGCGGGCCCTTGGACTATGTAGGTTACCAGCGGGCACTTGGACTATCTAGGTTAACGAACGTGTACTTGGACTATGTAGGTAACAAAGCAGGCCCTTGGACTGTCTAGGTTACCTAGCGGGAACTTGGCCTATCTAGGTTAACGAACGGGCACTTGGACTATGTAGGTTAAGTATCGGACACTTCGACTATCTAGCTTAGCTAACGGGCAATTGGACTATCTAGGTTACGTAGCGCACTTGGCCTATGTAGGTTCCCTTGCGGGCACTGGGACTATGTAGGTTCCCTACCGGGTACTTGGACTGTCTAGGTTAACTAGCGGGCAATTGGACTGTCTAGGTTACCTAGTGGGCAATTGGAGTATGTAGTTTACCTAGCAGGCACATGGACTATGTAGGTTAACTAGCGGGCACTTGGACTATCTAGGTTACCTAGAAGGCACTTGGACTATGTACGTTTCCCAGCGGGCACTTGAGCTATCTACGTTACCTAGCGGGCACTTGGACTATGTAGGTTAACTAGCGGGCACTTGGACTATGTAGGATCCCTATCGGACATTTGTACTACTTAGGTTAACTAGCGGGCACTTTGACTATCTAGGTTAACTAGCGGGCACTTGGACGATCTAGGTTAACTAACGTACCTTGGACTATGTAGGTTAACTAGCAGGCCCTTGGTCTATGTACATCCCCTAGTGGTCACTTGGACTATCTAGGTTAACTAACGGGCACTAGGACTATCTAGGTTAACTAGCAGGCACTTGGACTATCTAGGTTACCTAGCAGGCACTTAGATTATGAAGGATCCCTAGCAGGCACGTGGACTGTGTAGGTTAACTAGCGGACACTTGCACGATCTAGGTTAACTAGCGGGCCATTGCACTATGTAGGTTAACTAGCGGGCCCATGGATTATGTAGGTTTACTAGCAGGCACTTTGACTATCTAGGTTAACTAGCAGGCACTTGGACTATGTAGGTTAACTAGAAGGCACTTGTACTATGTAGGTTACCTAGCGGGCCCTTGGACTATGTAGATTACCAGCGGGCATTTGGACTATCTAGGTTAATGAACGTTCACTTGGACTATGGAAGTAACATAGCAGGCACTTGGACTGTCTAGGTTACCTAGCGGGCACTTTGAATATCTAGGTTAACGAACGGGCACTTGGACTATGTAGGTTACCTAGCGGGCACTTGGACTATGTAGGATTCCTATCGGACATTTGGACTCCTTAGGTTTACTAGTGGGCACTTGGACTATCTAGGTTAACTACCGGGCACTTGGACTATGTAGGTTAACTAGGGGACACTTGCACTATGTAGGTTACCTAGCGGCACTTGGACTATGTGTGTTAACTAGCGTGCATTTGGACTGTATTAGTTAACTAGAGGACACTTAGACGATCTAGGTTAACTAGTGGGCCCTTGGACTATGTAGGTTAACGAACGGGCATTTGGATTATGTAGGTTAAGTAGCAGACACTTGGACTATGTAGGTTCCAGAGCGGGTACTTGGACTATGCAGGTTAACTAGCGGGCCCTTGGACTATGTAGATTATCTAGCGGCACTTGGACTACCTACGTTAACTAGCGGGCCCTTGGACTATGTAGATTCCCTAGCGGGCACTTGGATTCTGTATGTTCCCTACGGACACTTGAACTATGTAGGTTCCCTAGCAGGCACTTGGACTATGTAGGTTCCAGAACGGGCACTTGGACTATGTAAGTTAACTACCGTGCACTTGGACTATGTAGGTTAACTACCGGGCACTTGGACTGTCTACGTAACCTAGCGGGCACTTGGACTATCTGGGTTAACGAACGGGCACTTGGACTATGTAGGTAACCTAGCGGGCACTTGACTGTCTACGTTACCTGGCGGGCACTTTGACTATCTAGGTTAACTAGCGGGTACTTGGACTACCTAGGTCAACTAGCGGGCCCTTGTACTATGTAGGTTAACTAGCGGTCACTTGGACTATATAGGTTAACTATCAGACCTTGGACTATGTACGTCCCCTAGTGGGCACTTGGACTATCTAGGTTAACTAACGGGCACATGGACTATGTAGTTTCCCTAGCGGGCATTTGGATTATTTATGTTAGCTAGTGGGCACTTGCTCTATGTAGGTTACCTAGCGGGCACTTGGACTATGTAGGTTAACCAAAAGGCACTTGGACTATGTAGGTTACCTAGCGGGCCCTTGGACTATATAGGTTATCAGCGGGCACTTGGACTATCTAGGTTAACTAGTGGGCACTTGGACTATCTAGATTAACAAGCGGGCCCTTGGACTATCTAGGTTTACTAGCGGGCACTTGGACTATCTAGGTTAACTAACGGGCACTTCGACTATGTAGGTTGCCTAGCGAGCACTTGGACTATGTAGGTTCCCTAGCGGGCACTTGGACTATATAGGTTCCCTAGCGGGTACTTGGACTGTTTAGGTTAACTGGCGGGCAATTGGACTGTCTAGGTTACCTAGTGGGCACTTGGACTATGAAGTTTACCTTGCAGGCACTTGGACTATGTAGGTTAACTAGCAGGCACTTGGACTATCTAGGTTACCTAGAGGGCACTTGGACTATGTATGTTCCCTAGGGGGCACTTGGGCTATCTACGTTACCTAGCGGGCACTTGGACTATATAGGTTAACGAACGGGCACTTGGAGTATGTAGGTAACCAAATGGTCACTTGGACTGTCTAGGTTACCTAGCGGGGACTTGGACTATGTAGGTTAACTAGCGGGCACTTGGACTATGTAGGATCCCTATCGGACATTTGTACTACTTAAGTTAACTAGCGGGCACTTGGACTATCTAGGTCAACTAGCAGGCCCTTGTACTATGTAGGTTAACTAGCGGGCACTTGGACTATCTAGGTTAACTAACGGACCTTGGACTATGTAGGTTAACTAGCGGGCACTTGGACTATGTACGTCCCCTAGTGGGCACTTGGACTATCTAGGTTAACTAACGGGCACTAGTACTATCTTGGTTAACTAGCGGGCACTTGGACTATCTTGCTTACCTAGCAGGCACTTGGACTATGTAGGTTAACTAGCAGGCACTTGGACTATCTAGGTTACCTAGAGGGCACTTGGACTATGTATGTTCCCTAGGGGGCACTTGGGCTATCTACGTTACCTAGCGGGCACTTGGACTATATATGTTAACGAACGGGCACTTGGAGTATGTAGGTAACCAAATGGTCACTTGGACTGTCTAGGTTACCTAGCGGGGACTTGGACTATGTAGGTTAACTAGCGGGCACTTGGACTATGTAGGATCCCTATCGGACATTTGTACTACTTAAGTTAACTAGCGGGCACTTGGACTATCTAGGTCAACTAGCAGGCCCTTGTACTATGTAGGTTAACTAGCGGGCACTTGGACTATCTAGGTTAACTAACGGACCTTGGACTATGTAGGTTAACTAGCGGGCACTTGGACTATGTACGTCCCCTAGTGGGCACTTGGACTATCTAGGTTAACTAACGGGCACTAGTACTATCTTGGTTAACTAGCGGGCACTTGGACTATCTTGCTTACCTAGCAGGCACTGGATTTTGAAGGATGTCTAGCGGGCACTTGGACTATCTAGGTTACCTAGCAGGCACGTGGACTATGTAGGTTATCTAGCGGACACTTGCACGATCTAGGTTAACTAGCGGGCCCTTGCACTATGTAGGTTAACTAGCGGGAACTTGGATTATGTAGGTTCCCTATCGGGCACTTGGACTATGTAGGTTAACTAGCGGGCACTTGGACTGTCTAGGCAACCTAGCGGGCACTTGCACTATCTAGGTTAACTAGCGGGCACTTGCACAATGCAGGTTCCCTAGCGGGCACTTTGACTATGTAGGTTCCCTAGGGGGCACTTGGACTATATAGGTTCCCTATAGGCACTTGGACTATCTATGTTCCCTAACGGGCACTTGGAATATATAGGTTCCCTATCGGGCACTTGGACTATGTAGGTTCCTCAGAGGGCACTTGGACTATGTAGGTTCCCTATCGGGCATTGGACTATGTAGGTTAACTAGCAGGACCTTGGACTATCTAGGTTACCTAGCGAGCACTTGGACTATGTAGGTTAACTAGCGGACACTTGGACAATCTAGGTTACCTAGCAGGCACTTGAACTATGTACATACCCTAGCGGGCACTTGGACTATCTAGGTTATCTAGGGGGCACTTGGACTATGTATGTACCCTAGCGGGCACTTGGACTATCTGTATTAACTAGCGGGCCCTTGGACTCTCTAGATTAACTAGCGGGCCTTTGGACTATCTAGGTTTACTAGCGGGCACTTGGACTATCTAGGTTAACTAGCGGGCACTTGGACTATGTAGTTTCCCTAGCGGGCATTTGGATTACTTAGGTTACCTAGTGGGCACTTGGACTATGTAGGTTACCTAGCGGGCACTTGGACTATGTAGGTTAACTAGAAGGCACTTGGACTATCAAGGTTACCTAGCGGGCCCTTGGACTATGTAGGTTACCAGCGGGCACTTGGACTATCTAGGTTAACGAACGTGCACTTGGACTATGTAGGTAACCTAGCGGGCATTTGGACTGTCTAGGTTACCTAGCGGGCACTTGGCCTATCTAGGTTAACGAACAGACACTTGGACTATGTAGGTTAACTAGCGGACACTTCGACTATCTAGGTTAGCTAACCGGCAATTGGACTATCTAGGTTACCTAGCAGGCACTTGGACTATGTAGGTTCCCTAGAGGGCACTTGGACTATTTAGGTTACCTAGCAGGCACTTTGACTATCTAGGTTAACTAACGGGCACTTGGACTATGTAAGTTGCCTAGCGAGCACTTGGCCTATGTAGGTTCCCTAGCGGGCACTGGGACTATGTAGGTTCCCAACCGGGTACTTGGACTGTCTAGGTTAACTAGCAGGCAATTGGACTGTCTAGGTTACCTAGTGGGCAATTGGAGTATGTAGTTACCTAGCAGGCACATGGACTATGTAGGTTAACTAGCGGGCACTTGGACTATCTAGGTTACCTAGAAGGCACTTGGACTATGTACGTTTCCCAGCGGGCACTTGAGCTATCTACGTTACCTAGCGGGCACTTGGACTATGTAGGTTAACTAGCGGGCACTTGGACTATGTAGGATCCCTATCGGACATTTGTACTACTTAGGTTAACTAGCGGGCACTTTGACTATCTAGGTTAACTAGCGGGCACTTGGACGATCTAGGTTAACTAACGGACCTTGGGCTATGTAGGTTAACTAGCAGGCCCTTGGACTATGTAGAACCCCTAGTGGGCACTTGGACTATCTAGGTTAACTAACGGGCACTAGGACTATCTAGGTTAACTAGCAGGCACTTGGACTATCTAGGTTACCTAGCAGGCACTTAGATTATGAAGGATCCCTAGCAGGCACGTGGACTATGTAGGTTAACTAGCGGACACTTGCACGATCTAGGTTAACTAGCGGGCCCATGGATTATGTAGGTTTACTAGCAGGCACTTTGACTATCTAGGTTAACTAGCTGGCACTTGGACTATGTAGGTTAACTAGAAGGCACTTGGACTATGTAGGTTACCTAGCGGGCCCTTGGACTATGTAGGTTACCAGCGGGCACTTGGCCTGTCTAGGTTACCTAGCGGGCACTTGGCCTATCTAGGTTAACGAACGGACACTTGGACTATGTAAGTTAACTAGCGGACACTTCGACTATCTAGGTTAGCTAACCGGCAATTGGACTATCTAGGTTACCTAGCAGGAACTTGGACTATGTAGGTTCCCTAGAGGGCACTTGGACTATTTAGGTTACCTAGCAGGCACTTTGACTATCTAGGTTAACTAACGGGCACTTGGACTATGTAAGTTGCCTAGCGAGCACTTGGCCTATGTAGGTTCCCTAGCGGGCACTGGGACTATGTAGGTTCCCAACCGGGTACTTGGACTGTCTAGGTTAACTAGCAGGCAATTGGACTGTCTAGGTTACCTCTGGGCAATTGGAGTATGTAGTTTACCTAGCAGGCACATGGACTATTTAGGTTAACTAGCGGGCACTTGGACTATCTAGGTTACCTAGAAGGCACTTGGACTATGTACGTTTCCCAGCGGGCACTTGAGCTATCTACGTTACCTAGCGGGCACTTGGACTATGTAGGTTAACTAGCGGGCACTTGGACTATGTAGGATCCCTATCGGACATTTGTACTACTTAGGTTAACTAGCGGGCACTTTGACTATCTAGGTTAACTAGCGGGCACTTGGACGATCTAGGTTAACTAACGGACCTTGGGCTATGTAGGTTAACTAGCAGGCCCTTGGACTATGTACAACCCCTAGTGGGCACTTGGACTATCTAGGTTAACTAACGGACACTAGGACTATCTAGGTTAACTAGCAGGCACTTGGACTATCTAGGTTACCTAGCAGGCACTTAGATTATGAAGGATCCCTAGCAGGCACATGGACTATGTAGGTTAACTAGCGGACACTTGCACGATCTAGGTTAACTAGCGGGCCCATGGATTATGTAGGTTTACTAGCAGGCACTTTGACTATCTAGGTTAACTAGCTGGCACTTGGACTATGTAGGTTAACTAGAAGGCACTTGGACTATGTAGGTTACCTAGCGGGCCCTTGGACTATGTAGGTTACCAGGGGGCACTTGGACTGTCTAGGTTACCTAGCGGGCACTTGGCCTATCTAGGTTAACGAACGGACACTTGGACTATGTAGGTTAACTAGCGGGCACTTGGACTATGTACGTCCCCTAGTGGGCACTTGGACTATCTAGGTTAATAACGGGAACTAGTACTATCTTGGTTAACTAGCGGGCACTTGGACTATCTTGCTTACCTAGCAGGCACTGGATTTTGAAGGATGTCTAGCGGGCACTTGGACTATCTAGGTTACCTAGCAGGCACGTGGACTATGTAGGTTATCTAGCGGACACTTGCACGATCTAGGTTAACTAGCGGGCCCTTGCACTATGTAGGTTAACTAGCGGGAACTTGGATTATGTAGGTTCCCTATCGGGCACTTGGACTATGTAGGTTAACTAGCGGGCACTTGGACTGTCTAGGCAACCTAGCGGGCACTTGCACTATCTAGGTTAACTAGCGGGCACTTGCACAATGCAGGTTCCCTAGCGGGCACTTTGACTATGTAGGTTCCCTAGGGGGCACTTGGACTATATAGGTTCCCTATGGGCACTTGGACTATCTATGTTCCCTAACGGGCACTTGGAATATATAGGTTCCCTATCGGGCACTTGGACTATGTAGGTTCCTCAGAGGGCACTTGGACTATGTAGGTTCCCTATCGGGCATTGGACTATGTAGGTTAACTAGCAGGACCTTGGACTATCTAGGTTACCTAGCGAGCACTTGGACTATGTAGGTTAACTAGCGGACACTTGGACAATCTAGGTTACCTAGCAGGCACTTGAACTATGTACATACCCTAGCGGGCACTTGGACTATCTAGGTTATCTAGGGGGCACTTGGACTATGTATGTACCCTAGCGGGCACTTGGACTATCTGTATTAACTAGCGGGCCCTTGGACTCTCTAGATTAACTAGCGGGCCTTTGGACTATCTAGGTTTACTAGCGGGCACTTGGACTATCTAGGTTAACTAGCGGGCACTTGGACTATGTAGTTTCCCTAGCGGGCATTTGGATTACTTAGGTTACCTAGTGGGCACTTGGACTATGTAGGTTACCTAGCGGGCACTTGGACTATGTAGGTTAACTAGAAGGCACTTGGACTATCAAGGTTACCTAGCGGGCCCTTGGACTATGTAGGTTACCAGCGGGCACTTGGACTATCTAGGTTAACGAACGTGCACTTGGACTATGTAGGTAACCTAGCGGGCATTTGGACTGTCTAGGTTACCTAGCGGGCACTTGGCCTATCTAGGTTAACGAACAGACACTTGGACTATGTAGGTTAACTAGCGGACACTTCGACTATCTAGGTTAGCTAACCGGCAATTGGACTATCTAGGTTACCTAGCAGGCACTTGGACTATGTAGGTTCCCTAGAGGGCACTTGGACTATTTAGGTTACCTAGCAGGCACTTTGACTATCTAGGTTAACTAACGGGCACTTGGACTATGTAAGTTGCCTAGCGAGCACTTGGCCTATGTAGGTTCCCTAGCGGGCACTGGGACTATGTAGGTTCCCAACCGGGTACTTGGACTGTCTAGGTTAACTAGCAGGCAATTGGACTGTCTAGGTTACCTAGTGGGCAATTGGAGTATGTAGTTACCTAGCAGGCACATGGACTATGTAGGTTAACTAGCGGGCACTTGGACTATCTAGGTTACCTAGAAGGCACTTGGACTATGTACGTTTCCCAGCGGGCACTTGAGCTATCTACGTTACCTAGCGGGCACTTGGACTATGTAGGTTAACTAGCGGGCACTTGGACTATGTAGGATCCCTATCGGACATTTGTACTACTTAGGTTAACTAGCGGGCACTTTGACTATCTAGGTTAACTAGCGGGCACTTGGACGATCTAGGTTAACTAACGGACCTTGGGCTATGTAGGTTAACTAGCAGGCCCTTGGACTATGTAGAACCCCTAGTGGGCACTTGGACTATCTAGGTTAACTAACGGGCACTAGGACTATCTAGGTTAACTAGCAGGCACTTGGACTATCTAGGTTACCTAGCAGGCACTTAGATTATGAAGGATCCCTAGCAGGCACGTGGACTATGTAGGTTAACTAGCGGACACTTGCACGATCTAGGTTAACTAGCGGGCCCATGGATTATGTAGGTTTACTAGCAGGCACTTTGACTATCTAGGTTAACTAGCTGGCACTTGGACTATGTAGGTTAACTAGAAGGCACTTGGACTATGTAGGTTACCTAGCGGGCCCTTGGACTATGTAGGTTACCAGCGGGCACTTGGCCTGTCTAGGTTACCTAGCGGGCACTTGGCCTATCTAGGTTAACGAACGGACACTTGGACTATGTAAGTTAACTAGCGGACACTTCGACTATCTAGGTTAGCTAACCGGCAATTGGACTATCTAGGTTACCTAGCAGGAACTTGGACTATGTAGGTTCCCTAGAGGGCACTTGGACTATTTAGGTTACCTAGCAGGCACTTTGACTATCTAGGTTAACTAACGGGCACTTGGACTATGTAAGTTGCCTAGCGAGCACTTGGCCTATGTAGGTTCCCTAGCGGGCACTGGGACTATGTAGGTTCCCAACCGGGTACTTGGACTGTCTAGGTTAACTAGCAGGCAATTGGACTGTCTAGGTTACCTCTGGGCAATTGGAGTATGTAGTTTACCTAGCAGGCACATGGACTATTTAGGTTAACTAGCGGGCACTTGGACTATCTAGGTTACCTAGAAGGCACTTGGACTATGTACGTTTCCCAGCGGGCACTTGAGCTATCTACGTTACCTAGCGGGCACTTGGACTATGTAGGTTAACTAGCGGGCACTTGGACTATGTAGGATCCCTATCGGACATTTGTACTACTTAGGTTAACTAGCGGGCACTTTGACTATCTAGGTTAACTAGCGGGCACTTGGACGATCTAGGTTAACTAACGGACCTTGGGCTATGTAGGTTAACTAGCAGGCCCTTGGACTATGTACAACCCCTAGTGGGCACTTGGACTATCTAGGTTAACTAACGGACACTAGGACTATCTAGGTTAACTAGCAGGCACTTGGACTATCTAGGTTACCTAGCAGGCACTTAGATTATGAAGGATCCCTAGCAGGCACATGGACTATGTAGGTTAACTAGCGGACACTTGCACGATCTAGGTTAACTAGCGGGCCCATGGATTATGTAGGTTTACTAGCAGGCACTTTGACTATCTAGGTTAACTAGCTGGCACTTGGACTATGTAGGTTAACTAGAAGGCACTTGGACTATGTAGGTTACCTAGCGGGCCCTTGGACTATGTAGGTTACCAGGGGGCACTTGGACTGTCTAGGTTACCTAGCGGGCACTTGGCCTATCTAGGTTAACGAACGGACACTTGGACTATGTAGGTTAACTAGCGGACACTTCGACTATCTAGGTTAGCTAACCGGCAATTGGACTATCTAGGTTACCTAGCAGGCACTTGGACTATGTAGGTTCCCTAGAGGGCACTTGGACTATTTAGGTTACCTAGCAGGCACTTTGACTATCTAGGTTAACTAACGGGCACTTGGACTATGTAAGTTGCCTAGCGAGCACTTGGCCTATGTAGGTTCCCTAGCGGGCACTGGGACTATGTAGGTTCCCAACCGGGTACTTGGACTGTCTAGGTTAACTAGCAGGCAATTGGACTGTCTAGGTTACCTAGTGGGCAATTGGAGTATGTAGTTTACCTAGCAGCCACATGGACTATTTAGGTTAACTAGCGGGCACTTGGACTATCTAGGTTACCTAGAAGGCACTTGGACTATGTACGTTTCCCAGCGGGCACTTGAGCTATCTACGTTACCTAGCGGGCACTTGGACTATGTAGGTTAACTAGCGGGCACTTGGACTATGTAGGATCCCTATCGGACATTTGTACTACTTAGGTTAACTAGCGGGCACTTTGACTATCTAGGTTAAATAGCGGGCACTTGGACGATCTAGGTTAACTAACGGACCTTGGTCTATGTAGGTTAACTAGCAGGCCCTTGGACTATGTACAACCCCTAGTGGGCACTTGGACTATCTAGGTTAACTAACGGGCACTAGGACTATCTAGGTTAACTAGCAGGCACTTGGACTATCTAGGTTACCTAGCAGGCACTTAGATTATGAAGGATCCCTAGCAGGCACGTGGACTATGTAGGTAAACTAGCGGACACTTGCACGATCTAGGTTAACTAGCGGGCCCAAGGATTATGTAGGTTTACTAGCAGGCACTTTGACTATCTAGGTTAACTAGCTGGCACTTGGACTATGTAGGTTAACTAGAAGGCACTTGGACTATGTAGGTTACCTAGCGGGCCTTTGGACTATGTAGGTTACCAGCGGGCACTTGGACTATCTAGGTTAACGAACGTGTACTTGGACTATGTAGGTAACATAGCAGGCACTTGGACTGTCTAGGTTACCTAGCGGGAACTTGGCCTATCTAGGTTAACGAACGGGCACTTGGACTATGTAGGTTAACTATCGGACACTTCGACTATCTAGCTTAGCTAACGGGCAATTGGACTATCTAGGTTACCTAGCGCACTTGGACTATGTAGGTTCCCTAGCGGGCATTTGGACAATTTAGGTTACGTAGCAGGCACTTTGACTATCTAGGTTAACTAACGGGCACTTGGACTATGTAGGTTGCCTAGCGAGCACTTGGACTATGTATGTCCCCTAGCGGGCACTTGGACTACCTAGGTTAACTAGCGGTCACTTGGACGATCTAGGTTAACTAGCGGGCACTTGGACTATCTAGGTTAACTAGCGGGCACTTGGACGATCTAGGTTAACTAGCGGGCACTTGGACTATCTAGGTTAACTAGTGGGCACTTGGACTATCTAGATTAACTAGCGGGCCCTTGGACTATCTAGGTTTACTAGCGGGCACTTGGACTATCTAGGTTAACTAGCGGGCACTTGGACTATGTAGTTTCCCTAGCGGGCATTTGGATTATTTAGGTTACCTAGTGGGCACTTGGACTATGTAGGTTACCTAGCGGGCACTTGGACTATGTAGGATAACTAGAAGGCACTTGTACTATCAAGGTTACCTAGCGGGCCCTTGAACTATGTAGGTTACCAGCGGGCACTTGGACTATCTAGGTTAACGAATGGGCACTTGGACTATGTAGGTTACCTAGCGGGCACTTGGACTATGTAGGATCCCTATCGGACATTTGGACTACTTAGGTTACCTAGCGGGCACTTGGACTATCTAACTTAACGAACGGGCACTTGGACTATGTAGGTTAACTAGCGGACACTTCGACTATCTAGGATAGCTAACGGGCAATTGGACTATCTAGGTTAACTAGCGGGCACTTGGACTATCTAGGTTAACGAACAGGCACTTGGACTATGTAGGTTCCCTAGCGGGCACTTTGACTATGTAGGTTCACTAGTGGGCACTTGGACTATATAGGTTAACTAGCGGGCCCTGGACAATGTAGGTTAACTAGCGTGCACTTGGACGATCTAGGCTAACTAGCGGGTACTTGGACTATGCAGCTTAACTAGCGGGCCCTTGGACTATGTAGATTATCTAGCGGCACTTGGACTACCTACGTTAACTAGCGGGCCCTTGGACTATGTAGATTCTCTAGCGGGCACTTGGATTCTGTATGTTCTCTACGGACACTTGAACTATGTAGGTTCCCTAGCAGGCACTTGGACTATGTAGGTTCCAGAGCGGGCACTTGGACTCTCTAGATTAACTAGCGGGCCTTTGGACTATCTAGGTTTACTAGCGGGCACTTGGACTATCTAGGTTAACTAGCGGGCACTTGGACTATGTAGTTTCCCTAGCGGGCATTTGGATTACTTAGGTTACCTAGTGGGCACTTGGACTATGTAGGTTACCTAGCGGGCACTTGGATTATGTAGGTTAACTAGAAGGCACTTGGACTATCAAGGTTACCTAGCGGGCCCTTGGACTATGTAGGTTACCAGCGGGCATTTGGACTATCTAGGTTAACGAACGTGCACTTGGACTATGTAGGTAACCTAGCGGGCACTTGGACTGTCTAGGTTACCTAGCGGGCACTTGGCCTATCTAGGTTAACGAACGGACACTTGGACTATGTAGGTTAACTAGCGGACACTTCGACTATCTAGGTTAGCTAACCGGCAATTGGACTATCTAGGTTACCTAGCAGGCACTTGGACTATGTAGGTTCCCAAGAGGGCACTTGGACTATTTAGGTAACCTAGCAGGCACTTTGAATATCTAGGTTAACTAACGGGCACTTGGACTATGTAAGTTGCCTAGCGAGCACTTGGCCTATGTAGGTTCCCTAGCAGGCACTGGGACTATGTAGGTTCCCTACCGGGTACTTGGACTGTCTAGGTTAACTAGCGGGCAATTGGACTGTCTAGGTTACCTAGTGGGCAATTGGAGTATGTAGTTTACCTAGCAGGCACATGGACTATGTAGGTTAACTAGCGGGCACTTGGACTATCTAGGTTACCTAGAAGGCACTTGGACTATGTACGTTTCCCAGCGGGCACTTGAGCTATCTACGTTACCTAGCGGGCACTTGGACTATGTAGGTTAACTAGCGGGCACTTGGACTATGTAGGATCCCTATCGGACATTTGTACTACTTAGGTTAACTAGCGGGCACTTTGACTATCTAGGTTAACTAGCGGGCACTTGGACGATCTAGGTTAACTAACGTACCTTGGACTATGTAGGTTAACTAGCAGGCCCTTGGACTATGTACATCCCCTAGTGGGCACTTGGACTATCTAGGTTAACTAACGGGCACTAGGACTATCTAGGTTAACTAGCAGGCACTTGGACTATCTAGGTTACCTAGCAGGCACTTAGATTATGAAGGATCCCTAGCAGGCACGTGGACTATGTAGGTTAACTAGTGGACACTTGCACGATCCAGGTTAACTAGCGGGCCATTGCACTATGTAGGTTAACTAGCGGGCCCATGGATTATGTAGGTTTACTAGCAGGCACTTTGACTATCTAGGTTAACTAGCAGGCACTTGGACTATGTAGGTTAACTAGAAGGCACTTGGACTATGTAGGTTACCTAGCGGGCCCTTGGACTATGTAGATTACCAGCGGGCATTTGGACTATCTAGGTTAATGAACGTTCACTTGGACTATGGAAGTAACATAACAGGCACTTGGACTGTCTAGGTTACCTAGCGGGCACTTTGACTATCTAGGTTAACGAACGGGCACTTGGACTATGTAGGTTACCTAGCGGGCACTTGGACTATGTAGGATTCCTATCGGACATTTGGACTCCTTAGGTTTACTAGTGGGCACTTCGACTATCTAGGTTAACTACCGGGCACTTGGACTATGTAGGTTAACTAGGGGACACTTGCACTATGTAGGTTACCTGGCGGCACTTGGACTATGTGTGTTAACTAGCGTGCATTTGGACTGTATTAGTTAACTAGAGGACACTTAGACGATCTAGGTTAACTAGTGGGCCCTTGGACTATGTAGGTTAACGAACGGGCATTTGGATTATGTAGGTTAAGTAGCAGACACTTGGACTATGTAGGTTCCAGAGCGGGTACTTGGACTATGCAGGTTAACTAGCGTGCCCTTGGACTATGTAGATTATCTAGCGGCACTTGGACTACCTATGTTAACTAGCGGGCCCTTGGACTATGTAGATTCCCTAGCAGGCACTTGGATTCTGTATGTTCCCTACGGACACTTGAACTATGTAGGTTCCCTAGCAGGCACTTGGTCTATGTAGGTTCCCTTGAACTATGTAGGTTCCCTAGCAGGCACTTGGTCTATGTAGGTTCCAGAGCGGGCACTTGGACTATGTAAGTTAACTACCGTGGACTTGGACTATGTAGGTTAACTACCGTGCACTTGGACTATGTAGGTTAACTAGCAGGCCCTTGGACTATCTAGGTTACCTAGCGAGCACTTGGACTATGTAGGTTAACTACCGGGCACTTGGACTGTCTACGTAACCTAGCGGGCACTTGGACTATCTGGGTTAACGAACAGGCACTTGGAATATGTAGGTAACCTAGCGGGCACTTGACTGTCTACGTTACCTAGCGGACACTTTGACTATCTAGGTTAACGAACGGGCACTTGGACTACGTAGGTTACCTAGCGGGCACTTGGACTATGTAGGATTCCTATCGGACATTTGGACTCCTTAATTTTACTAGCGGGCACTTGGACTATCTAGGTCAACTAGCGGGTACTTGGACTACCTAGGTCAATAGCGGGCCCTTGTACTATGTAGGTTAACTAGCGGGCACTTGGACTATATAGGTTAACTATCGGACCTTGGACTATGTACGTCCCCTAGTGGGCACTTGGACTATCTAGGTTAACTAACGGGCACATGGACTATGTAGTTTCCCTAGCGGGCATTTGGATTATTTATGTTAGCTAGTGGGCACTTGCTCTATGTAGGTTACCTAGCGGGCACTTGGACTATGTAGGTTAACCAAAAGGCACTTGGACTATGTAGGTTACCTAGCGGGCCCTTGGACTATATAGGTTATCAGCGGGCACTTGGACTATCTAGGTTAACTAGCGGGCACTTGGACTATCTAGATTAACAAGCGGGCCCTTGGACTATCTAGGTTTACTAGCGGGCACTTGGACTATCTAGGTTAACTAACGGGCACTTCGACTATGTAGGTTGCCTAGCGAGCACTTGGACTATGTAGGTTCCCTAGCGCGCACTTGGACTATATAGGTTCCCTATCGGGTACTTGGACTGTTTAGGTTAACTGGCGGGCAATTGGACTGTCTAGGTTACCTAGTGGGCACTTGGACTATGAAGTTTACCTAGCAGGCACTTGGACTATGTAGGTTAACTAGCAGGCACTTGGACTATCTAGGTTACCTAGAGGGCACTTGGACTATGTATGTTCCCTAGGGGGCACTTGGGCTATCTACGTTACCTAGCGGGCACTTGGACTATATAGGTTAACGAACGGGCACTTGGAGTATGTAGGTAACCAAATGGTCACTTGGACTGTCTAGCTTACCTAGCGGGGACTTGGACTATGTAGGTTAACTAGCGGGCACTTGGACTATGTAGGATCCCTATCGTACATTTGTACTACTTGAGTTAACTAGCGGGCACTTGGACTATCTAGGTTAACTAACGGACCTTGGACTATGTAGGTTAACTAGCGGGCACTTGGACTATGTACGTCCCCTAGTGGGCACTTGGACTATCTAGGTTAACTAACGGGCACTAGTACTATCTTGGTTAACTAGCGGGCACTTGGACTATCTTGCTTACCTAGCAGGCACTGGATTTTGAAGGATGTCTAGCGGGCACTTGGACTATCTAGGTTACCTAGCAGGCACGTGGACTATATAGGTTATCTAGCGGACACTTGCACGATCTAGGTTAACTAGCGGGCCCTTGCACTATGTAGGTTACCTAGCGGGCACTTGGACTATGTAGGTTAACTAGAAGGCACTTGGACTATCAAGGTTACCTAGCAGGCCCTTGGACTATGTAGGTTACCAGCGGGCATTTGGACTATCTAGGTTAACGAACGTGCACTTGGACTATGTAGGTAACCTAGCGGGCACTTGGACTGTCTAGGTTACCTAGCGGGCACTTGGCCTATCTAGGTTAACGAACGGACACTTGGACTATGTAGGTTAACTAGCGGACACTTCGACTATCTAGGTTAGCTAACCGGCAATTGGACTATCTAGGTTACCTAGCAGGCACTTGGACTATGTAGGTTCCCAAGAGGGCACTTGGACTATTTAGGTAACCTAGCAGGCACTTTGAATATCTAGGTTAACTAACGGGCACTTGGACTATGTAAGTTGCCTAGCGAGCACTTGGCCTATGTAGGTTCCCTAGCAGGCACTGGGACTATGTAGGTTCCCTACCGGGTACTTGGACTGTCTAGGTTAACTAGCGGGCAATTGGACTGTCTAGGTTACCTAGTGGGCAATTGGAGTATGTAGTTTACCTAGCAGGCACATGGACTATGTAGGTTAACTAGCGGGCACTTGGACTATCTAGGTTACCTAGAAGGCACTTGGACTATGTACGTTTCCCAGCGGGCACTTGAGCTATCTACGTTACCTAGCGGGCACTTGGACTATGTAGGTTAACTAGCGGGCACTTGGACTATGTAGGATCCCTATCGGACATTTGTACTACTTAGGTTAACTAGCGGGCACTTTGACTATCTAGGTTAACTAGCGGGCACTTGGACGATCTAGGTTAACTAACATACCTTGGACTATGTAGGTTAACTAGCAGGCCCTTGGACTATGTACATCCCCTAGTGGGCACTTGGACTATCTAGGTTAACTAACGGGCACTAGGACTATCTAGGTTAACTAGCAGGCACTTGGACTATCTAGGTTACCTAGCAGGCACTTAGATTATGAAGGATCCCTAGCAGGCACGTGGACTATGTAGGTTAACTAGTGGACACTTGCACGATCTAGGTTAACTAGCGGGCCATTGCACTATGTAGGTTAACTAGCGGGCCCATGGATTATGTAGGTTTACTAGCAGGCACTTTGACTATCTAGGTTAACTAGCAGGCACTTGGACTATGTAGGTTAACTAGAAGGCACTTGGACTATGTAGGTTACCTAGCGGGCCCTTGGACTATGTAGATTACCAGCGGGCATTTGGACTATCTAGGTTAATGAACGTTCACTTGGACTATGGAAGTAACATAACAGGCACTTGGACTGTCTAGGTTACCTAGCGGGCACTTTGACTATCTAGGTTAACGAACGGGCACTTGGACTATGTAGGTTACCTAGCGGGCACTTGGACTATGTAGGATTCCTATCGGACATTTGGACTCCTTAGGTTTACTAGTGGGCACTTCGACTATCTAGGTTAACTACCGGGCACTTGGACTATGTAGGTTAACTAGGGGACACTTGCACTATGTAGGTTACCTGGCGGCACTTGGACTATGTGTGTTAACTAGCGTGCATTTGGACTGTATTAGTTAACTAGAGGACACTTAGACGATCTAGGTTAACTAGTGGGCCCTTGGACTATGTAGGTTAACGAACGGGCATTTGGATTATGTAGGTTAAGTAGCAGACACTTGGACTATGTAGGTTCCAGAGCGGGTACTTGGACTATGCAGGTTAACTAGCGGGCCCTTGGACTATGTAGATTATCTAGCGGCACTTGGACTACCTATGTTAACTAGCGGGCCCTTGGACTATGTAGATTCCCTAGCAGGCACTTGGATTCTGTATGTTCCCTACGGACACTTGAACTATGTAGGTTCCCTAGCAGGCACTTGGTCTATGTAGGTTCCAGAGCGGGCACTTGGACTATGTAAGTTAACTACCGTGGACTTGGACTATGTAGGTTAACTACCGTGCACTTGGACTATGTAGGTTAACTAGCAGGCCCTTGGACTATCTAGGTTACCTAGCGAGCACTTGGACTATGTAGGTTAACTACCGGGCACTTGGACTGTCTACGTAACCTAGCGGGCACTTGGACTATCTGGGTTAACGAACAGGCACTTGGAATATGTAGGTAACCTAGCGGGCACTTGACTGTCTACGTTACCTAGCGGACACTTTGACTATCTAGGTTAACGAACGGGCACTTGGACTACGTAGTTTACCTAGCGGGCACTTGGACTATGTAGGATTCCTATCGGACATTTGGACTCCTTAATTTTACTAGCGGGCACTTGGACTATCTAGGTCAACTAGCGGGTACTTGGACTACCTAGGTCAACTAGCGGGCCCTTGTACTATGTAGGTTAACTAGCGGGCACTTGGACTATATAGGTTAACTATCGGACCTTGGACTATGTACGTCCCCTAGTGGGCACTTGGACTATCTAGGTTAACTAACGGGCACATGGACTATGTAGTTTCCCTAGCGGGCATTTGGATTATTTATGTTAGCTAGTGGGCACTTGCTCTATGTAGGTTACCTAGCGGGCACTTGGACTATGTAGGTTAACCAAAAGGCACTTGGACTATGTAGGTTACCTAGCGGGCCCTTGGACTATATAGGTTATCAGCGGGCACTTGGACTATCTAGGTTAACTAGCGGGCACTTGGACTATCTAGATTAACAAGCGGGCCCTTGGACTATCTAGGTTTACTAGCGGGCACTTGGACTATCTAGGTTAACTAACGGGCACTTCGACTATGTAGGTTGCCTAGCGAGCACTTGGACTATGTAGGTTCCCTAGCGCGCACTTGGACTATATAGGTTCCCTATCGGGTACTTGGACTGTTTAGGTTAACTGGCGGGCAATTGGACTGTCTAGGTTACCTAGTGGGCACTTGGACTATGAAGTTTACCTAGCAGGCACTTGGACTATGTAGGTTAACTAGCAGGCACTTGGACTATCTAGGTTACCTAGAGGGCACTTGGACTATGTATGTTCCCTAGGGGGCACTTGGGCTATCTACGTTACCTAGCGGGCACTTGGACTATATAGGTTAACGAACGGGCACTTGGAGTATGTAGGTAACCAAATGGTCACTTGGACTGTCTAGCTTACCTAGCGGGGACTTGGACTATGTAGGTTAACTAGCGGGCACTTGGACTATGTAGGATCCCTATCGTACATTTGTACTACTTGAGTTAACTAGCGGGCACTTGGACTATCTAGGTTAACTAACGGACCTTGGACTATGTAGGTTAACTAGCGGGCACTTGGACTATGTACGTCCCCTAGTGGGCACTTGGACTATCTAGGTTAACTAACGGGCACTAGTACTATCTTGGTTAACTAGCGGGCACTTGGACTATCTTGCTTACCTAGCAGGCACTGGATTTTGAAGGATGTCTAGCGGGCACTTGGACTATCTAGGTTACCTAGCAGGCACGTGGACTATATAGGTTATCTAGCGGACACTTGCACGATCTAGGTTAACTAGCGGGCCCTTGCACTATGTAGGTTACCTAGCGGGCACTTGGACTATGTAGGTTAACTAGAAGGCACTTGGACTATCAAGGTTACCTAGCAGGCCCTTGGACTATGTAGGTTACCAGCGGGCATTTGGACTATCTAGGTTAACGAACGTGCACTTGGACTATGTAGGTAACCTAGCGGGCACTTGGACTGTCTAGGTTACCTAGCGGGCACTTGGCCTATCTAGGTTAACGAACGGACACTTGGACTATGTAGGTTAACTAGCGGACACTTCGACTATCTAGGTTAGCTAACCGGCAATTGGACTATCTAGGTTACCTAGCAGGCACTTGGACTATGTAGGTTCCCAAGAGGGCACTTGGACTATTTAGGTAACCTAGCAGGCACTTTGAATATCTAGGTTAACTAACGGGCACTTGGACTATGTAAGTTGCCTAGCGAGCACTTGGCCTATGTAGGTTCCCTAGCGGGCACTGGGACTATGTAGGTTCCCTACCGGGTACTTGGACTGTCTAGGTTAACCAGCGGGCAATTGGACTGTCTAGGTTACCTAGTGGGCAATTGGAGTATGTAGTTTACCTAGCAGGCACATGGACTATGTAGGTTAACTAGCGGGCACTTGGACTATCTAGGTTACCTAGAAGGCACTTGGACTATGTACGTTTCCCAGCGGGCACTTGAGCTATCTACGTTACCTAGCGGGCACTTGGACTATGTAGGTTAACTAGCGGGCACTTGGACTATGTAGGATCCCTATCGGACATTTGTACTACTTAGGTTAACTAGCGGGCACTTTGACTATCTAGGTTAACTAGCGGGCACTTGGACGATCTAGGTTAACTAACGTACCTTGGACTATGTAGGTTAACTAGCAGGCCCTTGGACTATGTACATCCCCTAGTGGGCACTTGGACTATCTAGGTTAACTAACGGGCACTAGGACTATCTAGGTTAACTAGCAGGCACTTGGACTATCTAGGTTACCTAGCAGGCACTTAGATTATGAAGGATCCCTACCAGGCACGTGGACTATGTAGGTTAACTAGCGGACACTTGCACGATCTAGGTTAACTAGCGGGCCATTGCACTATGTAGGTTAACTAGCGGGCCCATGGATTATGTAGGTTTACTAGCAGGCACTTTGACTATCTAGGTTAACTAGCAGGCACTTGGACTATGTAGGTTAACTAGAAGGCACTTGGACTATGTAGGTTACCTAGCGGGCCCTTGGACTATGTAGGTTACCAGCGGGCATTTGGACTATCTAGGTTAATGAACGTTCACTTGGACTATGGAAGTAACATAGCAGGCACTTGGACTGTCTAGGTTACCTAGCGGGCACTTTGACTATCTAGGTTAACGAACGGGCACTTGGACTATGTAGGTTACCTAGCGGGCACTTGGACTATGTAGGATTCCTATCGGACATTTGGACTCCTTAGGTTTACTAGTGGGCACTTCGACTATCTAGGTTAACTACCGGGCACTTGGACTATGTAGGTTAACTAGGGGACACTTGCACTATGTAGGTTACCTAGCGGCACTTGGACTATGTGGGTTAACTAGTGTGCATTTGGACTGTATTAGTTAACTAGAGGACACTTAGACGATCTAGGTTAACTACTGGGCCCTTGGACTATGTAGGTTAACGAACGGGCATTTGGATTATGTAGGTTAAGTAGCAGACACTTGGACTATATAGGTTCCAGAGCGGGTACTTGGACTATGCAGGTTAACTAGCGGGCCCTTGGACTATGTAGATTATCTAGCGGCACTTGGACTACCTACGTTAACTAGCGGGCCCTTGGACTATGTAGATTCCCTAGCGGGCACTTGGATTCTGTATGTTCCCTACGGACACTTGAACTATGTAGGTTCCCTAGCAGGCACTTGGACTATGTAGGTTCCAGAGCGGGCACTTGGACTATGTAAGTTAACTACCGTGCACTTGGACTATGTAGGTTAACTACCGGGCACATGCAATATCTAGGTTAACTAGCCGGCACTTGGACTATGTACGTTCCCTAGCGGGCACTTGGACTATCTATGTTAACTAGTGGGCACTTGGACTATCTATGTTAACTACCGGGCACTTGGACTATGTAGGTTAACTAGGGGACACTTGCACTATGTAGGTTACCTAGCGGCACTTGGACTATGTAGGTTAGCTAGCGTGCATTTGGACTATATAGGTTAACTAGAGGACACTTAGACGATCTAGGTTAACTAGTGGGCCCCTGGACTATGTAGGTTAACGAACGGGCATTTGGATTATGTAGGTTACCTAGCAGACACTTGGACTGTCTAGGTTACCTAGCGGGCACTTGGCTGTCGAGGTTAACGAACGGGCACTTGGACTATCTAGGTTGCCTAGCGGGCATTTGGAATATGTAAGTTACCTAGCGGGCACTTGGACTATCTAGGTTACCTAGCGGGCACTTGGACTATATATGTTAACTAGCGGGCACTTGGACTAGGTATGTTGCATAGCGGGCAATTGGACTATCTAGGTTAGGTAACGGGCACTTGGAATATATAGGTTACCTAGCGGACCCTTTGACTATGTAGATTACCTAGCGGGCACTTGGACTATCTAGGTTAACGAAAGGGCACTTGGACTATGTAGGTTAACTAGCGGGCACTTGGATTATCTAGGATAGCTAACAGGAACTTGGGATATCTAGGTTACATAGCAGGCACTTGGACTATGTAGGTTACCTAGCGGGAACTTGTACTATCTACGTTACCTAACGGGAACTTCGACTATGTAGGTTAACTAGCGGACATTTGGACGATCTAGGTTAACTAGCGGGCACTTGGAATATCTAGGTTAACTAGCGGGTTCTTGGACTATGTAGGTTAAATAGCTGACCTTGGACTATGTAGGTTAACTAGCGGGCACTTGGACTATCTAGGTTAACTAGCTGACCTTGGACTATATAAGTTAACTAGCGGGCACTTGGACTATATAGGTTAACTAGCTGACCTTGGACTATATAAGTTAACTAGCGGGCACTTGGACTATATAGGTTAACTAGCGGGCACTTGCACAATGCAGGTTCCCTAGCGGGCACTTTGACTATGTAGGTTCCCTATCGGGCACTTGGACTATATAGCTTACCTATGGGCACTTGGACTATCTAGGTTCCCTCACCGGCACTTGGAATATGTAGGTTCCCTATCGGGCACTTGGACTATGTAGGTTCCTCTGCGGGCAATTGGACTATGTAGGTTCCCTATCAGGCACTTGGACTATGTAGGTTAACTAGCGGGCACTTGGATGATAAAGGTTAACTAGCGGGCACTTGGACTATATAGGTTAACTAGCGGGCACTTGGACTATCTAGGTTGCTTAGCGGGCACTTGTACAATGCAGGTTCCCTAGCGGGCAATTTGACTATGTAAGTTCCCTAGCGGGAACTTGGACTATATAGGTTCCCTAAGGGCACTTTGACTATGTAGGTTAACTAGCGGGCACTTGGAATATCTAGGTTCCCTATCGGGTACTTGGACTATGTAGGTTCCTCAGCGGGCACTTGGACTATGTAGGTTCCCTATCGGGCATTGGACTATGTAGGTTAACTAGCAGGACCTTGGACTATCCTGGTTACCTAGCGGGCACTTGGACTATGTAGGTTAACTATCGGACACTTGGACAATCTAGGTTATCTAGCGGGCACTTGAATTATGTACATACCCTAGTGGGCACTTGGACTATCTAGGTTACCTAGCGGGCCCATGGACTATGTAGGTTAACTAGCGGGCACATGGACTCTCTAGATTAACTAGCGGGCCCTTGGACTATCTAGGTTTACTAGCGGGCACTTGGACTATCTAGGTTAACTAGCGGGCACTTTGACTATGTAGTTTCCCTAGCGGGCATTTGGATTATTTATGTTACCTAGTGGGCACTTGGACTATGTAGGTTACCTAGCGGGCACTTGGACTATTTAGGTTAACTAGAAGGCACTTGGACTATCAAGGTTCACTAGCGGGCACTTGGACTATCTAGGTTAACTAGCAGGCACTTGGACTATCTAGGTTAACTAACGGGCACTTGGACTATATAGGTTACCTAGCAGACACTTGGACTATGTAGGTTCCCTAGCGGGCACTTGGACTATATAGGTTCCCTATCGGGTACTTGGACTGTCTAGGTTAACTGGCGGGCAATTGGACTGTCTAGGTTACCTAGTGGGCACTTGGACTATGTAGTTTACCTAGCAGGCACTTGGACTATGTAGGTTAACTAGCAGTCACTTGGACTATCTAGGTTACCTAGAGGGCACTTGGACTATGTATGTTCCCTAGGGTGCACTTGGGCTATCTATGTTACCTAGCGGGCACTTGGACTATGTAGGTTAACGAACGGGCACTTGGACTATGTAGGTAACCTAATGGTCACTTGGACTGTCTAGGTTACCTAGCGGGGACTTGGACTATGTAGGTTAACTAGCGGGCACTTGGACTATGTAGGATCCCTATCAGACATTTGTACTACTTAGGTTAACTAGCGGGCCCTTTGACTATCTAGGTTAACTAGAGGGCACTTGGACTATCTAGGTCAACTAGCAGGCCCTTGTACTATGTAGGTTAACTAGCGGGCACTTGGAATATCTAGGTTAACTAACGGACCTTGGACTATATAGTTTAACTAGCGGGCACTTGGACTATGTACGTCCCCTAGTGGGCACTTGGATTATCTAGGTTAACTAACGGGAAATAGGACTATCTCGGTTAACTAGCGGGCACTTGGACTATCTTGGTTACCTAGCAGGCACTTGGATTTTGAAAGATGCCTAGCGGGCACTTGGACTATCTAGGTTACCTAGCAGGCACGTGGACTACGTAGGTTATCTAGCGGACACTTGCACGATCTAGGTTAACTAGCGGGCCCTTGCACTATGTAGGTTAACTAGCGGACACTTGGACGATCTAGGTTAACTAGCGGGTAGTTGGATTATGTAGGTTAACTAGCGGGCCCATGGATTATGTAGGTTTACTAGCAGGCACTTGGACTATCTAGGTTATCTAGCAGGCACTTGGACTATGTAGGTTAACTAGCGGGCCCTTGGACTATGTTGATTAACTAGCGGCACTTGGACTATCTATGTAAACTAGCGGGCCCTGGACTATGTAGATTTCCTAGCGGGCACTTGGACTACGTAGGTTCCCTAGCGGGCTCTTGGTTTATGTAGGTTCCCTATCGGGCACTTGGACTATGTAGGTTAACTAGCGGGCACTTGGACTGTCTAGGTAACCTAGCGGGCACTTGGACTATCTATGTTAAGTAGCGGGCCCTTGGACTATGTAGGTTAACTAGCGGGAACTTGGATTATGTAGGTTCCCTATCGGGCACTTGTACTATGTAGGTTAACTAGCGGGCACTTGGACTGTCTAGGTAACCTAGCGGACATTTGGACTATCTAGGTTAACTAGCGGGCACTTGCACAATGCAGGTTCCCTAGCGGGCACTTTGACTATGTAGGTTCCCTAGGGGGCACTTGGACTATATAGGTTCCCTATGGGCACTTGGACTATCTATGTTCCCTAACGGGCACTTGGAATATATAGGTTCCCTATCGGGCACTTGGACTATGTAGGTTCCTCAGCGGACACTTGGACTATGTAGGTTCCCTATTGGGCATTGGACTATGTAGGTTAACTAGCAAGACCTTGGACTATCTAGGTTACCTAGCGGGCACTTGGACTATGTAGGTTAACTAGCGGACACTTGGACAATCTAGGTTACCTAGCGGGCACTTAAACTATGTACATACCCTAGCGGGCACTTGGACTATCTAGGTTATCTAGCGGGCACTTGGACTATGTATGTACCCTAGCGGGCACTTGGACTATCTATATTAACTAGCGGGCCCTTGGACTATCTAGGTTTACTAGCGGGCACTTGGACTATATAGGTTAACTAGCGGGCACTTGGACTATGTACGTCCCCTAGTGGGCACTTGGACTATCTAGGTTAACTAACGGGCACTAGGACTATCTAGGTTAACTAGCGGGCACTTGGACTATCTTGGTTACCTAGCAGGCACGTGGACTATGTAGGTTATCTAGCGGACACTTGCACGATCTAGGTTAACTAGCGGGCCCTTGCACTATGTAGGTTAACTAGCGGACACTTGGACGATCTAGGTTAACAAGCGGGTAGTTGCACTATGTAGGTTAACTCGCGGGCCCATGGATTATGTAGGTTTACTAGCAGGCACTTGGACTATCTAGGTTATCTAGCAGGCACTTGGACTATGTAGGTTAACTAGCGGGCCCTTGGACTATGTTGATTAACTAGCGGCACTTGGATTATCTACGTAAACTAGCAGGCCCTTGGACTATGTAGATTTCCTAGCGGGCACTAGGACTACGTAGGTTCCCTAGCGGGCACTTGGTTTATGTAGGTTCCCTATCGGGCACTTGGACTATGTAGGTTAACTAGCGGGCACTTGGACTGTCTAGGTAACCTAGCGGGCACTTGGACTATCTATGTTAAGTAGCGGGCCCTTGGACTATGTAGGTTAACTAGCGGGAACTTGAATTATGTAGGTTCCCTATCGGGCACTTGGATTATGTAGGTTCCCTATCGGGCACTTGGACTATGTAGGTTAACTAGCGGGCACTTGGACTGTCTAGGTAACCTAGCGGGCACTTGGACTATCTAGGTTAACTAGCGGGCACTTGCACAATGCAGGTTCCCTAGCGGGCACTTTGATTATGTAGGTTCTCTAGGGGGCACTTGGACTATATAGGTTCCCTATGGGCACTTGGACTATCTATGTTCCCTAACGGGCGCTTGGAATATATAGGTTCCCTATCGGCACTTGGACTATGTAGGTTCCTCAGCGGGCACTTGGAATATGTAGGTTCCCTATCGGGCATTGGACTATGTAGGTTAACTAGCAGGACCTTGGACTATCTAGGTTACCTAGCGGGCACTTGGACTATGTAGGTTAACTAGCGGACACTTGGACAATCTAGGTTACCTAGCGGGCACTTAAACTATGTACATACCCTAGTGGGCACTTGGACTATCTAGGTTATCTAGCGGGCACTTGGACTATGTATGTACCCTAGCGGGCACTTGGACTATCTATATTAACTAGCGGGCCCTTGGACTCTCTAGATTAACTAGCGGGCCCTTGCACTATCTAGGTTTACTAGCGGGCACTTGGACTATCTAGGTTAACTAGCGGGCACTTGGACTATGTAGTTTCCATAGCGGGCATTTGGATTACTTAGGTTACCTAGTGGGCACTTGGACTATGTAGGTTACCTAGCGGGCACTTGGACTATGTAGGTTAACTAGAAGGCACTTGGACTATCAAGGTTACCTAGCGGGCCCTTGGACTATCTAGGTTAACGAACGTGCACTTGGACTATATAGGTAACCTAGCGGGCACTTGGACTGTCTAGGTTACCTAGAGGGCACTTGGCCTATCTAGGTTAACGAACGGACACTTGGATTATGTAGGTTAACTAGCGGACACTTCGAATATCTAGGTTAGCTAACCGGCAATTGGACTATCTAGGTTACCTAGCAGGCACTTGGACTATGTAGGTTCCCTAGAGGGCACTTGGACTATGTAAGTTCCCTAGTGGGCACCTGGTCTATGTGGGTTCCCTAGCGGGCATTTGGACTATCTAGGTTACCTAACGGGCACCTGGTCTATGTGGGTTCCCTAGCGGGCATTTGGACTATCTAGGTTACCTAGCGGGCACTTGGACTATGGACGTTCCCTAGCGGGCACTTGGACTATCTAGGTTACCTAGCGGGCACTTGGACTATGTACGTTACCTAGCGGGCACGTGGACTATGTACGTTTCCTAGCGGGTACTTGGACTAACTATGTTAACTAGCGGGCACTTGGACTATGTAGGTTCCCTATCGGGCACTTGGACTAGATAGGTTCCCTAGCGGGCACTTGGTCTATCTAGGTTAACTAGCAAGCACTTGGACTATCTAGGTTAATTGGCGGGCATTTGGACTATTAGGGTCCCTAGCGGGCATTTGGAGTATATTGGTTACCTAGCGGGCACTTGGACTATGTCGGTTAACGAATGGGCACTTGGACTATGTAGGTAACCTAGTGGTTACTTGAACTGTCTAGGTTACCTAGTGGGCACTTGGAGTATGTAGGTTAACTAGGGGGCACTTGGACTATCTGGGTTAACTAGCGGGCCCTTGGACTTTGTAGGTTAACAAGCGGGCCCTTGGACTATGTAGGCTAACTAGCGGGCCCTTGGACTATGTAGGTTAACTAGCGGGCACTTGGACGATCTAGGTTAACTAGCGGGTACTTGGACTATGTAGGTTAACAAGCGGGCCCTTGGACTATGTTGATTAACTAGCGGCAATTGGACTATCTATGTTAAGTAGCGAGCCCTTGGACAATGTAGGTTAACTAGCGGGCCCTTGGACTATGTAGGTTAACTAGCGGGCCCTTGGACTATGTTGATTAACTAGCGGCACTTGGACTATCTATGTTAAGTAGCGGGCCCTTGGACTATGTAGGTTAACTAGCGGGCCCTTGGACTATGTTGATTAACTAGCGGCACTTGGACTATCTATGTTAAGTAGCGGGCCCTTGGACTATGTAGATTCCCTAGCGGGCACTTGGACTATGTATGTTCCAGAGCGGGCACTTGGACTATGTAGGTTCCCTAGCAGGCACTTGGACTATGTAGGTTCCCTAGCGGGCACTTGTAATATGTAGGTCAACTAGCGGACACTTGGACGATCTAGGTTAACTAGCGGGTAGTTGGACTATGTAGGTTAACTAGCGGGCCCTTGAACTATGTAGATTAACTAGCGGCACGTGGACTATCTAAGTTAACTAGCGGGCCCTTGGATATGTAGATTTCCTAGCGGGCACTTAGACTACGTAGTTTGCCTAGCGGGCACTTAGACTCTGTATGTTCCCTAGCGGGCACTTGGACTATATATGTTCCTTACGGACACTTGAACTATGTACGTTAACTACCACGCACTTGGACTATGTAGGTTAACTAGCGGGCCCTTAGACTATCTAAGTTACCTAGCGGGCACTTGGACTATGTAGGTTAACTACCGGGCACTTGCACTATCTAGGTTACCTAGCGGGCACTTGGACTATGTACGTTCCCTAGCGGGCACTTGGACTATCTATGTTAACTAGTGGGCACTTGGACTATCTAGGTTAACTAGCGGGCACTTGGATTATGTAGTTTCCCTAGCGGGCATTTGGATTATTTAGGTTACCTAGTGGGCACTTGGACTTTGTAGGTTACCTAGTGGGCACTGGGACTATGTAGGTTAACTAGAAGGCACTTGGACTATCAAGGTTACCTAGCGGGCCTTTGGACAATGTAGGTTACCAGCGGGCACTTGGACTATCTAGGTTAACGAACGTGCACTTGGACTATGTAGGTAATCTAGCGGGCACTTGGACTGTCTTGGTTACCTAGCAGGCACTTGGCCTATCTACGTTAACCAACGGGCACTTGGACTATGTAGGTTAACTAGCGGGCACTTGGATGATCAAGGTTAACTAGCGGGCACTTGGACTATCTTTGTTAAATTTCGGGCACTTTGACTATCTAGGTTAATTAGCGGGCACTTGTACAATGCAGGATCCCTAGCGGGCATTTTGACTATGTAGTTTCCCTAGCGGGCATTTGGATTATTTAGGTTACCTAGTGGGCACTTGGACTATGTAGGTTACCTAGCGGGCACTTGGACTATGTACGTCCCCTAGCGGGCACTTGGACTATCTAGGATAACTAGAGGGCCCTTGGACTATGTAGGTTAACTAGCGGGCACTTGGATTATCTAGGTTATCTAGCGGGCACTTAGACAATCTAGGTTAACTAACGGGCACTTTGACTATGTAGGTTCCCTAGCGGGCCCTTTGACTATGTAAGTTCCATAGCGGGCACTTGGACTATGTGGGTTCCCTAGCGGGGATTTGGACTATCTAGGTTACCTTACGGGCACTTGGACTATGTGGGTTCCCTAGCGGGCATTTGGACTATCTAGGTTACCTAGCGGGCACTTGGACTATGTACGTTCCCTAGCGGCACTTGGACTATCTAGGTTACCTAGCGGGCACTTGGACTATGTACGTAACCTAGCGGGCACGTGGACTATGTACGTTTCCTAGAGGGTACTTGGAATATCTATGTTAACTAGCGGGCACTTGGACTATGTGGGTTCCCTATCGGGCACTTGGACTAGATAGGTTCCCTAGCGGGCACTTGGTCTATCTAGGTTAACTAGCGAGCACTTGGACTATCTAGGTTAAGTAGCGGGCATTTGAACTATTAGGGTCCCTAGCGGGCATTTGGAGTATATTGGTTACCTAGCGGGCACTTGGACTATGTAGGTTAACGAATGGGCACTTGGAATATGTAGGTAACCTAGTGGTCACTTGAACTGTCTAGGTTACCTAGCGGGCACTTGGAGTATGTAGGTTAACTAGGGGGCACTTGGACTATCTAGGTTAACTAGCGGGCCCTTGGACGTTGTAGGTTAACTAGCGGTCACTTGGACTATGTAGGTTAACTAGCGGGCCCTTGGACTATGTAGGTTAACTAGCGGGCACTTGGACTATCTAGGTTAACTAGCGAGCCCTTGGACGTTGTAGGTTAACTAGCAGGCCCTTGGACTATGTAGGTTAACTAGCGGGCCCTTGGACTATGTTGATTAACTAGCGGCACTTGGACTATCTATGTTAAGTAGCGGGCCCTTGGACTATGTAGGTTAACTAGCGGGCCCTTGGACTATGTAGGTTAACTAGCGGGCCCTTGGACTATGTTGATTAACTAGCGGCACTTGGACTATCTATGTTAAGTAGCGGGCCCTTGGACTATGTAGATTCCCTAGCGGGCACTTGGACTATGTATGTTCCAGAGCGGGCACTTGGACTATGTAGGTTCCCTAGCAGGCACTTGGACTATGTAGGTTCCCTAGCGGGCACTTGTACTATGTAGGTTAACTAGCGGACACTTTGACGATCTAGGTTAACTAGCGGGTAGTTGGACTATGTAGGTCAACTAGAGGGCCCTTGAACTATGTAGATTAACTAGCGGCACTTGGACTATCTACGTTAACTAGCGGGCCCTTGGACTATATAGATTCGCTGGCGGGCACTTGGACTACATAGGTTCCCTAGCGGGCACTTACACTCTGTATGTTCCCTAGCGGGCACTTGGACTATATATGTTCCTTACGGACACTTGAACTATGTAAGTTAACTACCGGGCACTTGGACTATGTAGGTTAACTTGCGGGCCCTTAGACTATCTAGGTTACCTAGCGGGCACTTGGACTATGTAGGTTAACTACCAGGCACTTGCACTATCTAGGTTACCTAGTGGGCACTTGGACTATGTACGTTCCCTAGCGGGCACATGGACTATCTATGTTAACTAGCCGGCACTTGGACTATGTAGGTTATCTAGGGACACTTGCACTATATAGGTTACCTTGCGGTACTTGGACTATCTAGGTTAACTAGCGGGCACTTGGACTATCTGGGTTAACTAGCGTGCACTTGGACTATGTAGGTTCCTTAGCGGGCACTTGGACTATCTAGTTTACCTAGCAGGCACTTGGACTATGTAGGTTAACTAGCGGGCCCTTGGACTATCTAGGTTACATAGCTGGAACTTGGACTATATAGGTTACCTTGCGGGCACTTGGACTATGTAGGTTAACGAACGGGCATTTGGACTATGTAGGTTACCTAGCGGGCACTTGGACTTCTAGGTTAACGAATGGGCACTTGGACTATGTATGTTGCATAGCGGGCAATTGGATTATCTAGGTTAGGTAACGGGCACTTGGACTATCTGGGTTACCTAGCGGGAACTTGGACTATCTAGGTTACCTAGCGGGCACTTGGACTATCTAGGTTACCTAACGGGCACTTGGACTATCTTGGATTCTTAGCGGGCACTTGGACAATATAGGTTACCTAGCGGGCACTTGGACTTTGTAGGTAACCTAGCGGGCACTTGCACTATCTAGGTTACCTAGCGGGCACTTGGATTATGTAAGTTAATTAGCGGGCACTTGGACTATGTAGGTTCCCTAGCGGGCACTTGTACTATGTTGGTCAACTAGCGGACACTTGGACGATCTAGGTTAACTAGCGGGTAGTTGGACTATGTAGGTTAACTAGCGGGCCCTTGAACTATGTAAATTAACTAGCGGCACGTGGACTATCTACGTTAACTAGCGGGCCCTTGGACTATGTAGGTTTCCTAGCGGGCACTTGGACTACGTAGGCTGCCTAGCGGGCACTTAGACTCTGTATGTTCCCTAGCGGGCACTTGGACTATATATGTTCCTTACGGACACTTGACTATGTACGTTAACTACCGGGCACTTGGACTATGTAGGTTAACTAGCGGGCCCATAGACTATCTAGGTTACCTAGCGGGCACTTGGACTATGTAGGTTAACTAACAGGCACTTGCACTATCTAGGTTACCTAGCGGGCACTTAGACTATGTACGTTCCTTAGCGTACACTTGGACTATCTATGTTAACTAGCGGGCACTTGGACTATGTAGGTTAACTAGGGGACACTTGCACTATGTACGTTCACCAGTGGGCACTTGGACTATCCAAGTTACCTAGCGGGCACTTGGACTATGTACGTTACCTTGCGGGCACTTGGAGTATGTACGTTTCCTAGCGGGTACTAGGACTATCTATGTTAAGTAGCAGGCACTTGGACTATGTAGGTTCCCTATCGGGCACTTGGACTAGATAGGTTCCCTAGCGGGCACTTGGTCTATCTAGGTTAACTAGCGAGCACTTGGATTATCTAGGTTAACTAGCGGGCATTTGAACTATTAGGGTCCCTAGCGGGCATTTGGAGTATATTGGTTATCTAGCGGGCACTTGGACTATGTAGGTTAACGAACGGGCACTTGGACTATGTAGGTAACCTAGTGGTCACTTGAACTGTCTAGGTTAGCTAGCGGGCACTTGGAGTATGTAGGTTAACTAGGGGGCACTTGGACTATCTAGGTTAACTAGCGGGCCCTTGGACGTTGTAGGTTAACTAGCGGGCACTTGGACTATGTAGGTTAACTAGCGGGCCCTTGGACTATGTAGGTTAACTAGCGGGCACTTGGACGATCTAGGTTAACTAGCGTGTACTTGGACTATGTAGGTTAACTAGCGGGCCCTTGGACTATGTAGATTAACTAGCTGCACTTGGACTATCTACGTTAACTAGCGGGCCCTTGGACTATGTTGATTAACTAGCGGCACTTGGACTATCTATGTTAAGTAGCGGGCCCTTGGCCTATGTAGGTTAACTAGCGGGCCCTTGGACTATGTAGGTTAACTAGAGGGCCCTTGGACTATGTTGATTAACTAGCGGCACTTGGACTATCTATGTTAAGTAGCGGGCCCTTGGACTATGTAGATTCCCTAGCGGGCACTTGGACTATGTATGTTCCAGAGCGGGCACTTGGACTATGTAGGTTCCCTAGCAGGCACTTGGACTATGTAGGTTCCCTAGCGGGCACTTGTACTATTTAGGTCAACTAGCGGACACTTGGACGATCTAGGTTAACTAGCGGGTAGTTGGACTATGTAGGTTAACTAGCGGGCCCTTGAACTATGTAGATTAACTAGCGGCACTTGGACTATCTACGTTAACTAGCGGGCCCTTGGACTATGTAGATTCCCTAGCTGGCACATGGACTACATAGGTTCCCTAGAGGGCACTTAGACTCTGTATGTTCCCTAGCGGGCACATGGACTATATATGTTCCTTACGCACACTTGAACTATGTAAGTTAACTACCGGGCACTTGGACTATGTAGGTTAACTAGCGGGCCCTTAGACTATCTAGGTTACCTAGCGGGCACTTGGACTATGTAGATTAACTACCGGGCACTTGCACTATCTAGGTTACCTAGCGGGCACTTGGAGTATGTACGTTCCCTAGCGGGCACTTGGACTATCTATGTTAACTAGCGGGCACTTGGAATATGTAGGTTAACTAGGGGACACTTGCACTATATAGGTTACCTAGCGGCACTTGGACTATCTAGGTTAACTAGCGTGCACTTGGACTATGTAGGTTCCTTAGCGGGCACTTGGACTATCTAGTTTACCTAGCGGGCACTTGGACTATGTAGGTTAACTAGCGGGCCCTTGGACTATCTAGGTTACATAGCTGGAACTTGGACTATATAGGTTACCTTGCGGGCACTTGGACTATGTAGGTTAACCAAAGACACTTGGACGATCTAGGTTAAATAGTGGGCCCTTGGACTATGTAGGTTAACGAACGGGCATTTGGACTATGTAGGTTACCTAGCGGGCACTTGGACTTCTAGGTTAACGAATGGGCACTTGGACTATGTATGTTGCATAGCGGGCAATTGGATTATCTAGGTTAGGTAACGGGCACTTGGACTATCTAGGTTACCTAGCGGGAACTTGGACTATCTAGGTTACCTAACGGACACTTGGACTATCTTGGTTTCTTAGCGGGCACTTGGACAATATAGGTTACCTAGCGGGCACTTGGACTTTGTAGGTTACCTAGCGGGCACTTGCACTATCTAGGTTACCTAGCGGGCACTTGGACTATGTATGTTAATTAGCGGACACTTGGACTATCTAGGTTAACTAGCTGACCTTGGACTAAGTAGGTTAACTATCGGGCACTTCGACTATCTAGGTTAGCTAGCGGGCACTTGGACTATCTAGGTGAAGTAGCGGGCACTTGCACAATGCAGGTTCCCTAGCGGGCACTTGGACTATATAGGTTCCCTACAGGCACTTGGACTATCTAGGTTCCCTAACGGGCACTTGGACTATGTAGGTTAACTAGCGGGCACTTGGATGATCAAGGTTAACTAGGGGCACTTGGACTATCTAGGTTAACTAGCGGGCACTTGGACTATCTAGGTTAATTAGCGGGCACTTGTACAATGCAGATTCCCTAGCGGGCACTTTGACTATGTAGGTTCCCTAGCGGGCACTTGGACTATATAGGTTCCCTACGGGCACTTGGACTATGTAGGTTCCCTAGCGGGCACTTGGACTATCTAGGTTAACTAGAGGGCCCTTGGACTATGTAGGTTAACTAGCGGGCACTTGGATTATCTAGGTTAACTAGCGGGCACTTAGACAATCTAGGTTAACTAACGGGCACTTTGACTATGTAAGTTCCCTAGCGGGCACTTGGACTATGTGGGTTCCCTAGCGGGCATTTGGACTATCTAGGTTACCTAACGGGCACTTGGCTATGTGGGTTCCCTAGCGGGCACTTGGACTATCTAGGTTACCTAGCGGGCACTTGGACTATGTACGTTCCCTAGTGGGCACTTGGACTATCTAGGTTACCTAGCGGGCACTTGGACTATGTACGTTTCCTAGCGGGTACTTGGACTATCTATGTTAACTAGCAGGCACTTGGACTATGTAGGTTCCCTAGCGGGCACTTGGTCTATCTAGGTTAACTAGCGAGCACTTGGACTATCTAGGTTAACTAGCGGGCATTTGAACTATTAGGGTCCCTAGCGGGCATTTGGAGTATATTGGTTACCTAGCGGGCACTTGGACTATGTAGGTTAACGAACGGGCACTTGGACTATGTAGCTAACCTAGTGGTCACTTGAACTGTCTAGGTTACTAGCGGGCACTTGGAGTATGTAGGTTAACTAGGGGGCACTTGGACTATCTAGGTTAACTAGCGGGCCCTTGGACGTTGTATGTTAACTAGCGGGTACTTGGACTATGTAGGTTAACTAGCGTGCCCTTGGACTATGTAGGTTAACTAGCGGGCACTTGGACGATCTAGGTTAACTAGCGGGCACTTGGACTATGTAGTTTCCCTAGCGGGCATTTGGCTTATTTAGGTTACCTAGTGGGCACTTGGACTATGTAGGTTAACTAGCGGGCACTTGGACCAGTTACGTCCCCTAGCGGGCATTTGGACTATCTAGGTTAACTAGAGGGCCCTTGGACTATGTAGGTTAACTAGCGGGCACTTGGATTATCTAGGTTAACTAGCGGGCACTTAGACAATCTAGGTTAACTAACGGGCATTTTGACTATGTAGGTTCCCTAGCGGGCCCTTGGGCTATGTAAGTTCCCTAGCGTGCACTTGGACTATGTGGGTTCCTTAGCAGGCATTTGGACTATCTAGGTTACCTAACGGGCACTTGGACTATGTGGGTTCCCTAGTGGGCATTTGGACAATCTAGGTTACCTAGCGGGCACTTGGACTATGTACGTTCCCTAGCGGGCACTTGGACTATCTAGGTTACCTAGCGGGCACTTGGACTATGTACGTTACCTAGCGGCCACTTGGAGTATGTACGTTTCCTAGCGGGTACTTGGAATATCTATGTTAACTAGCGGGCACTTGGACTATGTAGGTTCCCTAGTGGGCACATGGTCTATCTAGGTTAACTAGCGAGCACTTGGACTATCTAGGTTAACTAGCGGGCATTTGAATTATTAGGGTCCCTAGCGGGCATTTGGACTATGTAGGTTAACGAACGGGCATTTGGACTATGTAGGTAACCTAGTTGTCACTTGAACTGTCTAGGTTACCTAGCGGGCACTTGGAGTATGTAGGTTAACTAGGGGGCACTTGGACTATCTAGGTTAACTAGCGGGCCCTTGGACGTTGTAGGTTAACTAGCGGGCCCTTGGACTATGTTGATTAACTAGCGGCACTTGGACTATCTATGTTAAGTAGCGGGCCCTTGGACTATGTAGTTTCCCTAGCGGGCACTTGGACTATTTATGTTCCAGAGCGGGCACTTGGACTATGTAAGTTCCCTAGCAGGCACTTGGACTATATAGGTTCCCTAGCGGGCACTTGCACTATGTAGGTTAACTAGCGGACACTTGGACGATCTAGGTTAACTAGCGGATAGTTGGACTATGTAGGTTAACTAGCGGGCCCTTGAACTATGTAGATTAACTAGCAGCACTTGGACTATCTACGTTAACTAGCGGGCACTTGGACTACGTAGGTTCCCTAGCAGGCACTTAGACTCTGTATGTTCCCTAGCGGGCACTTGGACTATATATGTTCCTTACGGACACTTGAACTATGTAAGTTAACTACCTGGCACTTGTACTATGTAGGTTAACTACCGGGCACTTGCACTATCTAGGTTACCTAGCGGGCACTTGGACTATGTACGTTCCCTAGCGGGCACTTGGACTATCTATGTTAACTAGCGGGCACTTGGACTATGTAGGTTAACTAGGGGACACTTGCACTATATAGGTTACCTAGCGGCACTTGGACTATCTAGGTTAACTAGCGGGCATTTGGACTATCTGGGTTAACTAGCGTGCACTTGGACTATGTAGGTTCCTTAGCGGGCACTTGGACTATCTAGTTTACCTAGCTGGCACTTGGACTATGTAGGTTAACTAGCGGGCCCTTGGACTATCTAGGTTACATAGCTGGAACTTGGACTATATAGGTTACCTTGCGGGCACTTGGACTATGCAGGTTAACCAAAGACACTTGGACGATCTAGGTTAAATAGTGGGCCCTTGGACTATGTAGGTTAACGAACGGGCATTTGGACTATGTAGGTTACCTAGCGGGCACTTGGACTTCTAGGTTAATGAATGGGCACTTGGACTATGTATGTTTCATAGCGGGCAATTGGATTATCTAGGTTAGGTAACGGGCACTTGGACTATCTAGGTTACCTAGCGGGAACTTGGACTATGTAGGTTACCTAGCGGGCACTTGGACCATCTAGGTTACCTAACGGGCACTTGGACTATCTTGGTTTCTTAGCGGGGACTTGGACTATATAGGTTACCTAGCGGGCACTTGGACTTTGTAGGTTACCTAGCGGCCATTTCCACTATCTAGGTTACCTAGCGGGCACTTGGACTATGTAGGTTAATTAGCGGACACTTGGACTATCTAGATTAACTAGCTGACCTTGGACTATGTAGGTTAACTATCGGGCACTTCGACTATCTAGGTTAACTATCGGGCACTTTTTCTATCTAGGTTAACTAGTGGGCACTTGCACGATACAGGTTCCCTAGCGGGCACTTGGACAATATAGGTTCCCTACGGGCACTTGGACTATCTATGTTCCCTAACAGGCACTTGGACTATGTAGTTTCCTCTGCGGGCACTTGGACTATGTAGGTTCCCTGTCAGGCACTTGGACTATGTAGGTTAACCTGCGGGCACTTGGATGATCAAGGTTAACTAGCGGGCATTTGGACTATCTAGGTTAACTAGCGGGCACTTGGACTATCTATGTTAATTAGCGGGCACTTGTACAATGCAGGTTCCCTAGCGGGCACTTGGACTATGTAGGTTCCCTAGCGGGCACGTGGACTATATAGGTTCCCTACGGGCACTTGGACTATCTAGGTTCCCTAACGGGCACTTGGAATACGTAGGTTCCCTATCGGGCACTTGGACTATATAGGTTCCTCAGCGGGCACTTGGACTTTTTAGGTTCCCTATCGGGCATTGGACTATGTTGATTAACTAGCGGCACTTGGACTATCTATGTTAAGTAGCGGGCCCTTGGACTATGTAGCTTAACTAGCGGGCCCTTGGAGTATGTAGGTTAACTAGAGGGCCCTTGGAATATGTTGATTAACTAGCGGCACTTGGACTATCTATGTTAAGTAGCGGGCCCTTGGACTATGTAGATTCCCTAGTGGGCACTTGGACTATGTATGTTACAGAGCGGGCACTTGGACTATGTAGGTTCCCTAGCAGGCACTTGGACTATGTAGGTTCCCTAGCGGGCACTTGTACTATTTAGGTCAACTAGCGGACACTTGGACGATCTAGGTTAACTAGCGGGTAGTTGGACTATGTAGGTTAACTAGCGGGCCCTTGAACTATGTAGATTAACTAGCGGCACTTGGACTATCTACGTTAACTAGCGGGCCCTTGGACTATGTAGATTCCCTAGCTGGCACTTGGACTACATAGGTTCCCTAGAGGGCACTAGGACTCTGTATGTTCCCTAGCGGGCACATGGACTATATATGTTCCTTACGGACACTTGAACTATGTAAGTTAACTACCGGGCACTTGGACTATGTAGGTTAACTAGCGGGCCAATAGACTATCTAGGTTACCTAGCGGGCACTTGGACTATGTAGGTTAACTACCGGGCACTTGCACTATCTAGGTTACCTAGCGGGCACTTGGACTATGTACGTTCCCTAGCGGGCACTTGGACTATCTATGTTAACTAGCGGGCACTTGGACTATGTAGGTTAACTAGGGGACACTTGCACTATATAGGTTACCTAGCGGCACTTGGACTATCTAGGTTAACTAGCGTGCACTTGGACTATGTAGGTTCCTTAGCGGGCCCTTGGACTATCTAGTTTACCTAGCGGGCACTTGGACTATGTAGGTTAACTAGCGGGCCCTTGGACTATCTAGGTTACATAGCTGGAACTTGGACTATATAGGTTACCTTGCGGGCACTTGGACTATGTAGGTTAACCAAAGACACTTGGACGATCTAGGTTAAATAGTGGGCCCTTGGACTATGTAGGTTAACGAACGGGCATTTGGACTATGTAGGTTACCTAGCGGGCACTTGGACTTCTAGGTTAACGAATGGGCACTTGGACTATGTATGTTGCATAGCGGGCAATTGGATTATCTAGGTTAGGTAACGGGCACTTGGACTATCTAGGTTACCTAGCGGGAACTTGGGCTATGTAGGTTACCTAGCGGGCACTTGGACTATCTAGGTTACCTAACGGACACTTGGACTATCTTGGTTTCTTAGCGGGCACTTGGACAATATAGGTTACCTAGCGGGCACTTGGACTATGTAGGTTAACTAGCGGACACTTGGACAATCTAGGTTACCTAGCGGGCACTTAAACTATGTACATACCCTAGTGGGCACTTGGACTATCTAGGTTATCTAGCGGGCACTTGGACTATGTATGTACCCTAGCGGGCACTTGGACTATCTATATTAACTAGCGGGCCCTTGGACTCTCTAGATTAACTAGCGGGCCCTTGCACTATCTAGGTTTACTAGCGGGCACTTGGACTATCTAGGTTAACTAGCGGGCACTTGGACTATGTAGTTTCCATAGCGGGCATTTGGATTACTTAGGTTACCTAGTGGGCACTTGGACTATGTAGGTTACCTAGCGGGCACTTGGACTATGTAGGTTAACTAGAAGGCACTTGGACTATCAAGGTTACCTAGCGGGCCCTTGGACTATCTAGGTTAACGAACGTGCACTTGGACTATATAGGTAACCTAGCGGGCACTTGGACTGTCTAGGTTACCTAGAGGGCACTTGGCCTATCTAGGTTAACGAACGGACACTTGGATTATGTAGGTTAACTAGCGGACACTTCGAATATCTAGGTTAGCTAACCGGCAATTGGACTATCTAGGTTACCTAGCAGGCACTTGGACTATGTAGGTTCCCTAGAGGGCACTTGGACTATGTAAGTTCCCTAGTGGGCACCTGGTCTATGTGGGTTCCCTAGCGGGCATTTGGACTATCTAGGTTACCTAACGGGCACCTGGTCTATGTGGGTTCCCTAGCGGGCATTTGGACTATCTAGGTTACCTAGCGGGCACTTGGACTATGGACGTTCCCTAGCGGGCACTTGGACTATCTAGGTTACCTAGCGGGCACTTGGACTATGTACGTTACCTAGCGGGCACGTGGACTATGTACGTTTCCTAGCGGGTACTTGGACTAACTATGTTAACTAGCGGGCACTTGGACTATGTAGGTTCCCTATCGGGCACTTGGACTAGATAGGTTCCCTAGCGGGCACTTGGTCTATCTAGGTTAACTAGCAAGCACTTGGACTATCTAGGTTAATTGGCGGGCATTTGGACTATTAGGGTCCCTAGCGGGCATTTGGAGTATATTGGTTACCTAGCGGGCACTTGGACTATGTCGGTTAACGAATGGGCACTTGGACTATGTAGGTAACCTAGTGGTTACTTGAACTGTCTAGGTTACCTAGTGGGCACTTGGAGTATGTAGGTTAACTAGGGGGCACTTGGACTATCTGGGTTAACTAGCGGGCCCTTGGACTTTGTAGGTTAACAAGCGGGCCCTTGGACTATGTAGGCTAACTAGCGGGCCCTTGGACTATGTAGGTTAACTAGCGGGCACTTGGACGATCTAGGTTAACTAGCGGGTACTTGGACTATGTAGGTTAACAAGCGGGCCCTTGGACTATGTTGATTAACTAGCGGCAATTGGACTATCTATGTTAAGTAGCGAGCCCTTGGACAATGTAGGTTAACTAGCGGGCCCTTGGACTATGTAGGTTAACTAGCGGGCCCTTGGACTATGTTGATTAACTAGCGGCACTTGGACTATCTATGTTAAGTAGCGGGCCCTTGGACTATGTAGGTTAACTAGCGGGCCCTTGGACTATGTTGATTAACTAGCGGCACTTGGACTATCTATGTTAAGTAGCGGGCCCTTGGACTATGTAGATTCCCTAGCGGGCACTTGGACTATGTATGTTCCAGAGCGGGCACTTGGACTATGTAGGTTCCCTAGCAGGCACTTGGACTATGTAGGTTCCCTAGCGGGCACTTCTAATATGTAGGTCAACTAGCGGACACTTGGACGATCTAGGTTAACTAGCGGGTAGTTGGACTATGTAGGTTAACTAGCGGGCCCTTGAACTATGTAGATTAACTAGCGGCACGTGGACTATCTAAGTTAACTAGCGGGCCCTTGGATATGTAGATTTCCTAGCGGGCACTTAGACTACGTAGTTTGCCTAGCGGGCACTTAGACTCTGTATGTTCCCTAGCGGGCACTTGGACTATATATGTTCCTTACGGACACTTGAACTATGTACGTTAACTACCACGCACTTGGACTATGTAGGTTAACTAGCGGGCCCTTAGACTATCTAAGTTACCTAGCGGGCACTTGGACTATGTAGGTTAACTACCGGGCACTTGCACTATCTAGGTTACCTAGCGGGCACTTGGACTATGTACGTTCCCTAGCGGGCACTTGGACTATCTATGTTAACTAGTGGGCACTTGGACTATCTAGGTTAACTAGCGGGCACTTGGATTATGTAGTTTCCCTAGCGGGCATTTGGATTATTTAGGTTACCTAGTGGGCACTTGGACTTTGTAGGTTACCTAGTGGGCACTGGGACTATGTAGGTTAACTAGAAGGCACTTGGACTATCAAGGTTACCTAGCGGGCCTTTGGACTATGTAGGTTACCAGCGGGCACTTGGACTATCTAGGTTAACGAACGTGCACTTGGACTATGTAGGTAATCTAGCGGGCACTTGGACTGTCTTGGTTACCTAGCAGGCACTTGGCCTATCTACGTTAACCAACGGGCACTTGGACTATGTAGGTTAACTAGCGGGCACTTGGATGATCAAGGTTAACTAGCGGGCACTTGGACTATCTTTGTTAAATTTCGGGCACTTTGACTATCTAGGTTAATTAGCGGGCACTTGTACAATGCAGGATCCCTAGCGGGCACTTTGACTATGTAGTTTCCCTAGCGGGCATTTGGATTATTTAGGTTACCTAGTGGGCACTTGGACTATGTAGGTTACCTAGCGGGCACTTGGACTATGTACGTCCCCTAGCGGGCACTTGGACTATCTAGGATAACTAGAGGGCCCTTGGACTATGTAGGTTAACTAGCGGGCACTTGGATTATCTAGGTTATCTAGCGGGCACTTAGACAATCTAGGTTAACTAACGGGCACTTTGACTATGTAGGTTCCCTAGCGGGCCCTTTGACTATGTAAGTTCCATAGCGGGCACTTGGACTATGTGGGTTCCCTAGCGGGGATTTGGACTATCTAGGTTACCTTACGGGCACTTGGACTATGTGGGTTCCCTAGCGGGCATTTGGACTATCTAGGTTACCTAGCGGGCACTTGGACTATGTACGTTCCCTAGCGGCACTTGGACTATCTAGGTTACCTAGCGGGCACTTGGACTATGTACGTTACCTAGCGGGCACGTGGACTATGTACGTTTCCTAGAGGGTACTTGGAATATCTATGTTAACTAGCGGGCACTTGGACTATGTGGGTTCCCTATCGGGCACTTGGACTAGATAGGTTCCCTAGCGGGCACTTGGTCTATCTAGGTTAACTAGCGAGCACTTGGACTATCTAGGTTAAGTAGCGGGCATTTGAACTATTAGGGTCCCTAGCGGGCATTTGGAGTATATTGGTTACCTAGCGGGCACTTGGACTATGTAGGTTAACGAATGGGCACTTGGAATATGTAGGTAACCTAGTGGTCACTTGAACTGTCTAGGTTACCTAGCGGGCACTTGGAGTATGTAGGTTAACTAGGGGGCACTTGGACTATCTAGGTTAACTAGCGGGCCCTTGGACGTTGTAGGTTAACTAGCGGGCACTTGGACTATGTAGGTTAACTAGCGGGCCCTTGGACTATGTAGGTTAACTAGCGGGCACTTGGACTATCTAGGTTAACTAGCGAGCCCTTGGACGTTGTAGGTTAACTAGCAGGCCCTTGGACTATGTAGGTTAACTAGCGGGCCCTTGGACTATGTTGATTAACTAGCGGCACTTGGACTATCTATGTTAAGTAGCGGGCCCTTGGACTATGTAGGTTAACTAGCGGGCCCTTGGACTATGTAGGTTAACTAGCGGGCCCTTGGACTATGTTGATTAACTAGCGGCACTTGGACTATCTATGTTAAGTAGCGGGCCCTTGGACTATGTAGATTCCCTAGCGGGCACTTGGACTATGTATGTTCCAGAGCGGGCACTTGGACTATGTAGGTTCCCTAGCAGGCACTTGGACTATGTAGGTTCCCTAGCGGGCACTTGTACTATGTAGGTTAACTAGCGGACACTTGGACGATCTAGGTTAACTAGCGGGTAGTTGGACTATGTAGGTCAACTAGAGGGCCCTTGAACTATGTAGATTAACTAGCGGCACTTGGACTATCTACGTTAACTAGCGGGCCCTTGGACTATATAGATTCGCTGGCGGGCACTTGGACTACATAGGTTCCCTAGCGGGCACTTACACTCTGTATGTTCCCTAGCGGGCACTTGGACTATATATGTTCCTTACGGACACTTGAACTATGTAAGTTAACTACCGGGCACTTGGACTATGTAGGTTAACTTGCGGGCCCTTAGACTATCTAGGTTACCTAGCGGGCACTTGGACTATGTAGGTTAACTACCAGGCACTTGCACTATCTAGGTTACCTAGTGGGCACTTGGACTATGTACGTTCCCTAGCGGGCACATGGACTATCTATGTTAACTAGCCGGCACTTGGACTATGTAGGTTATCTAGGGACACTTGCACTATATAGGTTACCTTGCGGTACTTGGACTATCTAGGTTAACTAGCGGGCACTTGGACTATCTGGGTTAACTAGCGTGCACTTGGACTATGTAGGTTCCTTAGCGGGCACTTGGACTATCTAGTTTACCTAGCAGGCACTTGGACTATGTAGGTTAACTAGCGGGCCCTTGGACTATCTAGGTTACATAGCTGGAACTTGGACTATATAGGTTACCTTGCGGGCACTTGGACTATGTAGGTTAACGAACGGGCATTTGGACTATGTAGGTTACCTAGCGGGCACTTGGACTTCTAGGTTAACGAATGGGCACTTGGACTATGTATGTTGCATAGCGGGCAATTGGATTATCTAGGTTAGGTAACGGGCACTTGGACTATCTGGGTTACCTAGCGGGAACTTGGACTATCTAGGTTACCTAGCGGGCACTTGGACTATCTAGGTTACCTAACGGGCACTTGGACTATCTTGGATTCTTAGCGGGCACTTGGACAATATAGGTTACCTAGCGGGCACTTGGACTTTGTAGGTAACCTAGCGGGCACTTGCACTATCTAGGTTACCTAGCGGGCACTTGGATTATGTAAGTTAATTAGCGGGCACTTGGACTATGTAGGTTCCCTAGCGGGCACTTGTACTATGTAGGTCAACTAGCGGACACTTGGACGATCTAGGTTAACTAGCGGGTAGTTGGACTATGTAGGTTAACTAGCGGGCCCTTGAACTATGTAAATTAACTAGCGGCACGTGGACTATCTACGTTAACTAGCGGGCCCTTGGACTATGTAGGTTTCCTAGCGGGCACTTGGACTACGTAGGCTGCCTAGCGGGCACTTAGACTCTGTATGTTCCCTAGCGGGCACTTGGACTATATATGTTCCTTACGGACACTTGACTATGTACGTTAACTACCGGGCACTTGGACTATGTAGGTTAACTAGCGGGCCCATAGACTATCTAGGTTACCTAGCGGGCACTTGGACTATGTAGGTTAACTAACAGGCACTTGCACTATCTAGGTTACCTAGCGGGCACTTAGACTATGTACGTTCCTTAGCGTACACTTGGACTATCTATGTTAACTAGCGGGCACTTGGACTATGTAGGTTAACTAGGGGACACTTGCACTATGTACGTTCACCAGTGGGCACTTGGACTATCCAAGTTACCTAGCGGGCACTTGGACTATGTACGTTACCTTGCGGGCACTTGGAGTATGTACGTTTCCTAGCGGGTACTAGGACTATCTATGTTAAGTAGCAGGCACTTGGACTATGTAGGTTCCCTATCGGGCACTTGGACTAGATAGGTTCCCTAGCGGGCACTTGGTCTATCTAGGTTAACTAGCGAGCACTTGGATTATCTAGGTTAACTAGCGGGCATTTGAACTATTAGGGTCCCTAGCGGGCATTTGGAGTATATTGGTTATCTAGCGGGCACTTGGACTATGTAGGTTAACGAACGGGCACTTGGACTATGTAGGTAACCTAGTGGTCACTTGAACTGTCTAGGTTAGCTAGCGGGCACTTGGAGTATGTAGGTTAACTAGGGGGCACTTGGACTATCTAGGTTAACTAGCGGGCCCTTGGACGTTGTAGGTTAACTAGCGGGCACTTGGACTATGTAGGTTAACTAGCGGGCCCTTGGACTATGTAGGTTAACTAGCGGGCACTTGGACGATCTAGGTTAACTAGCGTGTACTTGGACTATGTAGGTTAACTAGCGGGCCCTTGGACTATGTAGATTAACTAGCTGCACTTGGACTATCTACGTTAACTAGCGGGCCCTTGGACTATGTTGATTAACTAGCGGCACTTGGACTATCTATGTTAAGTAGCGGGCCCTTGGCCTATGTAGGTTAACTAGCGGGCCCTTGGACTATGTAGGTTAACTAGAGGGCCCTTGGACTATGTTGATTAACTAGCGGCACTTGGACTATCTATGTTAAGTAGCGGGCCCTTGGACTATGTAGATTCCCTAGCGGGCACTTGGACTATGTATGTTCCAGAGCGGGCACTTGGACTATGTAGGTTCCCTAGCAGGCACTTGGACTATGTAGGTTCCCTAGCGGGCACTTGTACTATTTAGGTCAACTAGCGGACACTTGGACGATCTAGGTTAACTAGCGGGTAGTTGGACTATGTAGGTTAACTAGCGGGCCCTTGAACTATGTAGATTAACTAGCGGCACTTGGACTATCTACGTTAACTAGCGGGCCCTTGGACTATGTAGATTCCCTAGCTGGCACATGGACTACATAGGTTCCCTAGAGGGCACTTAGACTCTGTATGTTCCCTAGCGGGCACATGGACTATATATGTTCCTTACGCACACTTGAACTATGTAAGTTAACTACCGGGCACTTGGACTATGTAGGTTAACTAGCGGGCCCTTAGACTATCTAGGTTACCTAGCGGGCACTTGGACTATGTAGATTAACTACCGGGCACTTGCACTATCTAGGTTACCTAGCGGGCACTTGGAGTATGTACGTTCCCTAGCGGGCACTTGGACTATCTATGTTAACTAGCGGGCACTTGGAATATGTAGGTTAACTAGGGGACACTTGCACTATATAGGTTACCTAGCGGCACTTGGACTATCTAGGTTAACTAGCGTGCACTTGGACTATGTAGGTTCCTTAGCGGGCACTTGGACTATCTAGTTTACCTAGCGGGCACTTGGACTATGTAGGTTAACTAGCGGGCCCTTGGACTATCTAGGTTACATAGCTGGAACTTGGACTATATAGGTTACCTTGCGGGCACTTGGACTATGTAGGTTAACCAAAGACACTTGGACGATCTAGGTTAAATAGTGGGCCCTTGGACTATGTAGGTTAACGAACGGGCATTTGGACTATGTAGGTTACCTAGCGGGCACTTGGACTTCTAGGTTAACGAATGGGCACTTGGACTATGTATGTTGCATAGCGGGCAATTGGATTATCTAGGTTAGGTAACGGGCACTTGGACTATCTAGGTTACCTAGCGGGAACTTGGACTATCTAGGTTACCTAACGGACACTTGGACTATCTTGGTTTCTTAGCGGGCACTTGGACAATATAGGTTACCTAGCGGGCACTTGGACTTTGTAGGTTACCTAGCGGGCACTTGCACTATCTAGGTTACCTAGCGGGCACTTGGACTATGTATGTTAATTAGCGGACACTTGGACTATCTAGGTTAACTAGCTGACCTTGGACTAAGTAGGTTAACTATCGGGCACTTCGACTATCTAGGTTAGCTAGCGGGCACTTGGACTATCTAGGTGAAGTAGCGGGCACTTGCACAATGCAGGTTCCCTAGCGGGCACTTGGACTATATAGGTTCCCTACAGGCACTTGGACTATCTAGGTTCCCTAACGGGCACTTGGACTATGTAGGTTAACTAGCGGGCACTTGGATGATCAAGGTTAACTAGGGGCACTTGGACTATCTAGGTTAACTAGCGGGCACTTGGACTATCTAGGTTAATTAGCGGGCACTTGTACAATGCAGATTCCCTAGCGGGCACTTTGACTATGTAGGTTCCCTAGCGGGCACTTGGACTATATAGGTTCCCTACGGGCACTTGGACTATGTAGGTTCCCTAGCGGGCACTTGGACTATCTAGGTTAACTAGAGGGCCCTTGGACTATGTAGGTTAACTAGCGGGCACTTGGATTATCTAGGTTAACTAGCGGGCACTTAGACAATCTAGGTTAACTAACGGGCACTTTGACTATGTAAGTTCCCTAGCGGGCACTTGGACTATGTGGGTTCCCTAGCGGGCATTTGGACTATCTAGGTTACCTAACGGGCACTTGGCTATGTGGGTTCCCTAGCGGGCACTTGGACTATCTAGGTTACCTAGCGGGCACTTGGACTATGTACGTTCCCTAGTGGGCACTTGGACTATCTAGGTTACCTAGCGGGCACTTGGACTATGTACGTTTCCTAGCGGGTACTTGGACTATCTATGTTAACTAGCAGGCACTTGGACTATGTAGGTTCCCTAGCGGGCACTTGGTCTATCTAGGTTAACTAGCGAGCACTTGGACTATCTAGGTTAACTAGCGGGCATTTGAACTATTAGGGTCCCTAGCGGGCATTTGGAGTATATTGGTTACCTAGCGGGCACTTGGACTATGTAGGTTAACGAACGGGCACTTGGACTATGTAGCTAACCTAGTGGTCACTTGAACTGTCTAGGTTACTAGCGGGCACTTGGAGTATGTAGGTTAACTAGGGGGCACTTGGACTATCTAGGTTAACTAGCGGGCCCTTGGACGTTGTATGTTAACTAGCGGGTACTTGGACTATGTAGGTTAACTAGCGTGCCCTTGGACTATGTAGGTTAACTAGCGGGCACTTGGACGATCTAGGTTAACTAGCGGGCACTTGGACTATGTAGTTTCCCTAGCGGGCATTTGGCTTATTTAGGTTACCTAGTGGGCACTTGGACTATGTAGGTTAACTAGCGGGCACTTGGACCAGTTACGTCCCCTAGCGGGCATTTGGACTATCTAGGTTAACTAGAGGGCCCTTGGACTATGTAGGTTAACTAGCGGGCACTTGGATTATCTAGGTTAACTAGCGGGCACTTAGACAATCTAGGTTAACTAACGGGCATTTTGACTATGTAGGTTCCCTAGCGGGCCCTTGGGCTATGTAAGTTCCCTAGCGTGCACTTGGACTATGTGGGTTCCTTAGCAGGCATTTGGACTATCTAGGTTACCTAACGGGCACTTGGACTATGTGGGTTCCCTAGTGGGCATTTGGACAATCTAGGTTACCTAGCGGGCACTTGGACTATGTACGTTCCCTAGCGGGCACTTGGACTATCTAGGTTACCTAGCGGGCACTTGGACTATGTACGTTACCTAGCGGCCACTTGGAGTATGTACGTTTCCTAGCGGGTACTTGGAATATCTATGTTAACTAGCGGGCACTTGGACTATGTAGGTTCCCTAGTGGGCACATGGTCTATCTAGGTTAACTAGCGAGCACTTGGACTATCTAGGTTAACTAGCGGGCATTTGAATTATTAGGGTCCCTAGCGGGCATTTGGACTATGTAGGTTAACGAACGGGCATTTGGACTATGTAGGTAACCTAGTTGTCACTTGAACTGTCTAGGTTACCTAGCGGGCACTTGGAGTATGTAGGTTAACTAGGGGGCACTTGGACTATCTAGGTTAACTAGCGGGCCCTTGGACGTTGTAGGTTAACTAGCGGGCCCTTGGACTATGTTGATTAACTAGCGGCACTTGGACTATCTATGTTAAGTAGCGGGCCCTTGGACTATGTAGTTTCCCTAGCGGGCACTTGGACTATTTATGTTCCAGAGCGGGCACTTGGACTATGTAAGTTCCCTAGCAGGCACTTGGACTATATAGGTTCCCTAGCGGGCACTTGCACTATGTAGGTTAACTAGCGGACACTTGGACGATCTAGGTTAACTAGCGGATAGTTGGACTATGTAGGTTAACTAGCGGGCCCTTGAACTATGTAGATTAACTAGCAGCACTTGGACTATCTACGTTAACTAGCGGGCACTTGGACTACGTAGGTTCCCTAGCAGGCACTTAGACTCTGTATGTTCCCTAGCGGGCACTTGGACTATATATGTTCCTTACGGACACTTGAACTATGTAAGTTAACTACCTGGCACTTGTACTATGTAGGTTAACTACCGGGCACTTGCACTATCTAGGTTACCTAGCGGGCACTTGGACTATGTACGTTCCCTAGCGGGCACTTGGACTATCTATGTTAACTAGCGGGCACTTGGACTATGTAGGTTAACTAGGGGACACTTGCACTATATAGGTTACCTAGCGGCACTTGGACTATCTAGGTTAACTAGCGGGCATTTGGACTATCTGGGTTAACTAGCGTGCACTTGGACTATGTAGGTTCCTTAGCGGGCACTTGGACTATCTAGTTTACCTAGCTGGCACTTGGACTATGTAGGTTAACTAGCGGGCCCTTGGACTATCTAGGTTACATAGCTGGAACTTGGACTATATAGGTTACCTTGCGGGCACTTGGACTATGCAGGTTAACCAAAGACACTTGGACGATCTAGGTTAAATAGTGGGCCCTTGGACTATGTAGGTTAACGAACGGGCATTTGGACTATGTAGGTTACCTAGCGGGCACTTGGACTTCTAGGTTAATGAATGGGCACTTGGACTATGTATGTTTCATAGCGGGCAATTGGATTATCTAGGTTAGGTAACGGGCACTTGGACTATCTAGGTTACCTAGCGGGAACTTGGACTATGTAGGTTACCTAGCGGGCACTTGGACCATCTAGGTTACCTAACGGGCACTTGGACTATCTTGGTTTCTTAGCGGGGACTTGGACTATATAGGTTACCTAGCGGGCACTTGGACTTTGTAGGTTACCTAGCGGGCATTTCCACTATCTAGGTTACCTAGCGGGCACTTGGACTATGTAGGTTAATTAGCGGACACTTGGACTATCTAGATTAACTAGCTGACCTTGGACTATGTAGGTTAACTATCGGGCACTTCGACTATCTAGGTTAACTATCGGGCACTTTTTCTATCTAGGTTAACTAGTGGGCACTTGCACGATACAGGTTCCCTAGCGGGCACTTGGACAATATAGGTTCCCTACGGGCACTTGGACTATCTATGTTCCCTAACAGGCACTTGGACTATGTAGTTTCCTCTGCGGGCACTTGGACTATGTAGGTTCCCTGTCAGGCACTTGGACTATGTAGGTTAACCAGCGGGCACTTGGATGATCAAGGTTAACTAGCGGGCATTTGGACTATCTAGGTTAACTAGCGGGCACTTGGACTATCTATGTTAATTAGCGGGCACTTGTACAATGCAGGTTCCCTAGCGGGCACTTGGACTATGTAGGTTCCCTAGCGGGCACGTGGACTATATAGGTTCCCTACGGGCACTTGGACTATCTAGGTTCCCTAACGGGCACTTGGAATACGTAGGTTCCCTATCGGGCACTTGGACTATATAGGTTCCTCAGCGGGCACTTGGACTTTTTAGGTTCCCTATCGGGCATTGGACTATGTTGATTAACTAGCGGCACTTGGACTATCTATGTTAAGTAGCGGGCCCTTGGACTATGTAGCTTAACTAGCGGGCCCTTGGAGTATGTAGGTTAACTAGAGGGCCCTTGGAATATGTTGATTAACTAGCGGCACTTGGACTATCTATGTTAAGTAGCGGGCCCTTGGACTATGTAGATTCCCTAGTGGGCACTTGGACTATGTATGTTACAGAGCGGGCACTTGGACTATGTAGGTTCCCTAGCAGGCACTTGGACTATGTAGGTTCCCTAGCGGGCACTTGTACTATTTAGGTCAACTAGCGGACACTTGGACGATCTAGGTTAACTAGCGGGTAGTTGGACTATGTAGGTTAACTAGCGGGCCCTTGAACTATGTAGATTAACTAGCGGCACTTGGACTATCTACGTTAACTAGCGGGCCCTTGGACTATGTAGATTCCCTAGCTGGCACTTGGACTACATAGGTTCCCTAGAGGGCACTAGGACTCTGTATGTTCCCTAGCGGGCACATGGACTATATATGTTCCTTACGGACACTTGAACTATGTAAGTTAACTACCGGGCACTTGGACTATGTAGGTTAACTAGCGGGCCAATAGACTATCTAGGTTACCTAGCGGGCACTTGGACTATGTAGGTTAACTACCGGGCACTTGCACTATCTAGGTTACCTAGCGGGCACTTGGACTATGTACGTTCCCTAGCGGGCACTTGGACTATCTATGTTAACTAGCGGGCACTTGGACTATGTAGGTTAACTAGGGGACACTTGCACTATATAGGTTACCTAGCGGCACTTGGACTATCTAGGTTAACTAGCGTGCACTTGGACTATGTAGGTTCCTTAGCGGGCCCTTGGACTATCTAGTTTACCTAGCGGGCACTTGGACTATGTAGGTTAACTAGCGGGCCCTTGGACTATCTAGGTTACATAGCTGGAACTTGGACTATATAGGTTACCTTGCGGGCACTTGGACTATGTAGGTTAACCAAAGACACTTGGACGATCTAGGTTAAATAGTGGGCCCTTGGACTATGTAGGTTAACGAACGGGCATTTGGACTATGTAGGTTACCTAGCGGGCACTTGGACTTCAAGGTTAACGAATGGGCACTTGGACTATGTATGTTGCATAGCGGGCAATTGGATTATCTAGGTTAGGTAACGGGCACTTGGACTATCTAGGTTACCTAGCGGGAACTTGGGCTATGTAGGTTACCTAGCGGGCACTTGGACCATCTAGGTTACCTAACGGGCACTTGGACTATCTTGGTTTCTTAGCGGGGACTTGGACTATATAGGTTACCTAGCGGGCACTTGGACTTTGTAGGTTACCTAGCGGGCATTTCCACTATCTAGGTTACCTAGCGGGCACTTGGACTATGTAGGTTAATTAGCGGACACTTGGACTATCTAGATTAACTAGCTGACCTTGGACTATGTAGGTTAACTATCGGGCACTTCGACTATCTAGGTTAACTATCGGGCACTTTTTCTATCTAGGTTAACTAGTGGGCACTTGCACGATACAGGTTCCCTAGCGGGCACTTGGACAATATAGGTTCCCTACGGGCACTTGGACTATCTATGTTCCCTAACAGGCACTTGGACTATGTAGTTTCCTCTGCGGGCACTTGGACTATGTAGGTTCCCTGTCAGGCACTTGGACTATGTAGGTTAACCAGCGGGCACTTGGATGATCAAGGTTAACTAGCGGGCATTTGGACTATCTAGGTTAACTAGCGGGCACTTGGACTATCTATGTTAATTAGCGGGCACTTGTACAATGCAGGTTCCCTAGCGGGCACTTGGACTATGTAGGTTCCCTAGCGGGCACGTGGACTATATAGGTTCCCTACGGGCACTTGGACTATCTAGGTTCCCTAACGGGCACTTGGAATACGTAGGTTCCCTATCGGGCACTTGGACTATATAGGTTCCTCAGCGGGCACTTGGACTTTTTAGGTTCCCTATCGGGCATTGGACTATGTTGATTAACTAGCGGCACTTGGACTATCTATGTTAAGTAGCGGGCCCTTGGACTATGTAGCTTAACTAGCGGGCCCTTGGAGTATGTAGGTTAACTAGAAGGCCCTTGGAATATGTTGATTAACTAGCGGCACTTGGACTATCTATGTTAAGTAGCGGGCCCTTGGACTATGTAGATTCCCTAGTGGGCACTTGGACTATGTATGTTACAGAGCGGGCACTTGGACTATGTAGGTTCCCTAGCAGGCACTTGGACTATGTAGGTTCCCTAGCGGGCACTTGTACTATTTAGGTCAACTAGCGGACACTTGGACGATCTAGGTTAACTAGCGGGTAGTTGGACTATGTAGGTTAACTAGCGGGCCCTTGAACTATGTAGATTAACTAGCGGCACTTGGACTATCTACGTTAACTAGCGGGCCCTTGGACTATGTAGATTCCCTAGCTGGCACTTGGACTACATAGGTTCCCTAGAGGGCACTAGGACTCTGTATGTTCCCTAGCGGGCACATGGACTATATATGTTCCTTACGGACACTTGAACTATGTAAGTTAACTACCGGGCACTTGGACTATGTAGGTTAACTAGCGGGCCAATAGACTATCTAGGTTACCTAGCGGGCACTTGGACTATGTAGGTTAACTACCGGGCACTTGCACTATCTAGGTTACCTAGCGGGCACTTGGACTATGTACGTTCCCTAGCGGGCACTTGGACTATCTATGTTAACTAGCGGGCACTTGGACTATGTAGGTTAACTAGGGGACACTTGCACTATATAGGTTACCTAGCGGCACTTGGACTATCTAGGTTAACTAGCGTGCACTTGGACTATGTAGGTTCCTTAGCGGGCCCTTGGACTATCTAGTTTACCTAGCGGGCACTTGGACTATGTAGGTTAACTAGCGGGCCCTTGGACTATCTAGGTTACATAGCTGGAACTTGGACTATATAGGTTACCTTGCGGGCACTTGGACTATGTAGGTTAACCAAAGACACTTGGACGATCTAGGTTAAATAGTGGGCCCTTGGACTATGTAGGTTAACGAACGGGCATTTGGACTATGTAGGTTACCTAGCGGGCACTTGGACTTCAAGGTTAACGAATGGGCACTTGGACTATGTATGTTGCATAGCGGGCAATTGGATTATCTAGGTTAGGTAACGGGCACTTGGACTATCTAGGTTACCTAGCGGGAACTTGGGCTATGTAGGTTACCTAGCGGGCACTTGGACTATCTAGGTTACCTAACGGACACTTGGACTATCTTGGTTTCTTAGCGGGCACTTGGACAATATAGGTTACCTAGTGGGCACTTGGACTTTGTAGGTTACCTAGCGGGCACTTGCACTATCTAGGTTACCTAGCGGGCACTTGCACTATGTATGTTAATTAGCGGACACTTGGACTATCTAGGTTAACTAGCTGACCTTGGACTAAATAGGTTAACTATCGGGCACTTCGACTATCTAGGTTAACTAGCGGGCACTTGGACTATCTAGGTTAACTAGCGGGCACTTGCACAATGCAGGTTCCCTAGCGGGCACTTGGACTATATAGGTTCCCTACGGGCACTTGGACTATCTAGGTTCCCTAACGGGCACTTGGACTATGTAGGTTAACTAGCGGGCACTTGGATGATCAAGGTTAACTAGGGGCACTTGGACTATCTAGGTTAACTAGCGGGCACTTGGACTATCTAGGTTAATTAGCGGGCACTTGTACAATGCAGATTCCCTAGCGGGCACTTTGACTATGTAGGTTCCCTAGCGGGCAATTGGACTATATAGGTTCCCTACGAGCACTTGGACTATGTAGGTTCCCTAGCGGGCACTTGGACTATCTAGGTTAACTAGAGGGCCCTTGGACTATGTAGGTTAACTAGCGGGCCCTTGGATTATCTAGGTTAACTAGCGGGCACTTAGACAATCTAGGTTAACTAACGGGCACTTTGACTATGTAAGTTCCCTAGCGGGCACTTGGACTATGTGGGTTCCCTAGCGGGCATTTGGACTATCTAGGTTACCTAACGGGCACTTGGCTATGTGGGTTCCCTAGCGGGCATTTGGACTATCTAGGTTACCTAGCGGGCACTTGGACTATTTACGTTCCCTAGTGGGCACTTGGACTATCTAGGTTACCAAGCGGGCACTTGGACTATGTACGTTTCCTAGCGGGTACTTGGACTATCTATGTTAACTAGCAGGCACTTGGACTATGTAGGTTCCCTAGCGGGCACTTGGTCTATCTAGGTTAACTAGCGAGCACTTGGACTATCTAGGTTAACTAGCGGGCATTTGAACTATTAGGGTCCCTAGCGGGCATTTGGAGTATATTGGTTACCTAGCGGGCACTTGGACTATGTAGGTTAACGAACGGGCACTTGGACTATGTAGCTAAACTAGTGGTCACTTGAACTGTCTAGGTTAGCTAGCGGGCACTTGGAGTATGTAGGTTAACTAGTGGTCACTTGGACTATCTAGGTTAACTAGCGGGCCCTTGGACGTTGTAGGTTAACTAGCGGGTACTTGGACTATGTAGGTTAACTAGCGTGCCCTTGGACTATGTAGGTTAACTAGCGGGCACTTGGACGATCTAGGTTACCTAGCAGGCACTTGGACTATGTAGTTTCCCTAGCGGGCATTTGGCTTATTTAGGTTACCTAGTGGGCACTTGGACTATGTAGGTTACCTAGCGGGCACTTGGACCAGTTACGTCCCCTAGCGGGCATTTGGACAATCTAGGTTAACTAGAGGGCCCTTGGACTATGTAGGTTAACTAGCGGGCACTTGGATTATCTAGGTTAACTAGCGGGCACTTAGACAATCTAGGTTAACTAACGGGCACTTTCACTATGTAGGTTCCCTAGCGGGCCCTTGGGCTATGTAAGTTCCCTAGCATGCACTTGGACTATGTGGGTTCCTTAGCAGGCATTTGGACTATCTAGGTTACCTAACGGGCACTTGGACTATGTGGGTTCCCTAGCGGGCATTTGGACAATCTAGGTTACCTAGCTGGCACTTGGACTATGTACGTTCCCTAGCGGGCACTTGGACTATCTAGGTTACCTAGCGGGCACTTGGACTATGTACGTTACCTAGCGGCCACTTGGAGTATGTACGTTTCCTAGCGGGTACTTGGACTATCTATGTTAACTAGCGGGCACTTGGACTATGTAGGTTCCCTATCGGGCACTTGGACTAGATAGGTTCCCTAGAGGGCACTTGGTCTATCTAGGTTAACTAGCGAGCACTTGGACTATCTAGGTTAACTAGCGGTCATTTGAACTATTAGGGTCCCTAGCGGGCATTTGGAGTATATTGGTTACCTAGCGGGCACTTGGACTATCTGGGTTAACTAGCGTGCAATTGGACTATGTAGGTTCCTTAGCGGGCACTTGGACTATCTAGTTTACCTAGGTGGCACTTGGACTATGTAGGTTAACTAGCGGGCCCTTGGACTATCTAGGTTACATAGCTGGAACTTGGACTATATAGGTTACCTTGCGGGCACTTGGACTATGCAGGTTAACCAAAGACACTTGGACGATCTAGGTTAAATAGTGGGCCCTTGGACTATGTAGGTTAACGAAAGGGCATTTGGACTATGTAGGTTACCTAGCGGACACTTGGACTTCTAGGTTAATGAATGGGCACTTGGACTATCTATGTTCCCTAACGGGCTCTTGGACTATGTAGTTTCCTCTGCGGGCACTTGGACTATGTAGGTTCCCTGTCAGGCACTTGGACTATGTAGGTTAACTAGCGGGCACTTGGATGATCAAGGTTAACTAGCGGGCATTTGGACTATCTAGGTTAACTAGCGGGCACTTGGACTATCTAGGTTAATTAGCGGGCACTTGTACAATGCAGGTTCCCTAGCGGGCACTTTGACTATGTAGGTTCCCTAGCGGGCACGTGGACTATATAGGTTCCCTATGGGCACTTGGACTATCTAGGTTCCCTAACGGGCACTTGGAATATGTAGGTTCCCTATCGGGCACTTGGACTATATCGGTTCCTCAGCGGGCACTTGGACTTTGTAGGTTCCCTATCGGGCATTGGACTATGTAGGTTAACTAGCAGGACCTTGGACTATCTAGGTTACCTAGCGGGCACTTGGACTATGTAGTTTAACTAGCGGACACTTGGACAATCTAGGTTACCTAGCGGGCACTTGAACTATGTACATACCCTAGCGGGCACTTGCACTATCTAGGTTGCCTAGCGGACACTTGGACTATCTAGGTTAACTAGAGGGGCCTTGGACTATGTAGGTTAACTAGCGGGCACTTGGATTATATAGGTTAACTACCGGGCACTTAGACGATCTAGGTTAACTAGCGGGCACTTGGACTATCTAGTTTAACTAGCGGGCACTTGGACTATATAGATTAACTAGCGGGCCCTTGGACTATCTAGGTTTACTAGCGGGCACTTATACTATCTAGGTTAACTAGCGGGCACTTGGACTATGTAGTTTCCCTAGCGGGCATTTGGATTATTTAGGTTCCCTAACGGGCACTTGGACTATGTAGTTTCCTCTGCGGGCACTTGGACTATGTAGGTTCCCTGTCAGGCACTTGGACTATCAAGGTTACCTAGCGGGCCCTTAGACTATGTAGGTTACCAGCGGGCACTTGGACTATCTAGGTTAACGAACGTGCACTTGAACTATGTAGGGAACCTAGCGGGCACTTGGACTGTCTAGGTTACCTAGCAGGCACTTGGCCTATCTACGTTAACCAACGGGCACGTGGACTATGTAGGTTAACTAGCGGGCAGTTGGATGATCAAGGTTAACTAGCGGGCACTTGGACTATCTAGGTTAACTAGCGGGCACTTGGACTATCTAGGTTAATTAGAGGGCACTTGTACAATGCAGGTTCCCTAGCGGGCACTTTGACAATGTAGGTTCCCTAGCGGGCACTTGGAATATATAGATTCCCTACGGGCACTTGGACTATCTAGGTTCCCTAATGGGCACTTGGAATATGTATGTTTCCTATCGGACACTTGGACTGTGTAGGTTCCTCAGCAGGCAATTGGACTTTGTAGGTTCCCTATCGGGCATTGGACTATGTAGGTTAACTAGCAGGACCTTGGACTATCTAGGTTACCTAGTGGGCACTTGGACTATGTAGGTTAACTAGCGGGCACTTGGACTATCTAGGTTACCTAGCGGGCACTTGGACTATGTACGTTACCTAGCAGGCACGTGGACTATGTACGTTTCCTAGCGGGTACTTGAACTATCTATGTTAACTAGCGGGCACTTGGACTATGTAGGTTCCCTATCGGGCACTTGGACTAGATAGGTTCCCTAACGGGCACTTGGCCTATCTAGGTTAACTAGCGAGCACTTGGACTATCTAGGTTAACTAGCGGGCATTTGGACTATTAGGGTACCTAGCGGGCATTTGACGTATATTGGTTACCTAGCGGGCACTTGGACTATGTAGGTTAACGAACGGGCATTTGGACTATGTAGGTAACCTAGTTGTCACTTGAACATTCTAGGTTACCTAGCGGGCACTTGGAGTATGTAGGTTAACTAGGGGGCACTTGGACTATCTAGGTTAACTAGCGGGCCCTTGGACGTTGTAGGTTAACTAGCGGGCCCTTGGACTATGTAGGTTAACTAGTGGGCCCTTGGACTATGTAGGTTAACTAGCGGGCACTTGGACGATCTAGGTTAACTAGCGGGTACTTGGACTATGTAGGTTAACTAGCGGGCCCTTGGACTATGTTGATTAACTAGCGGCACTTGGACTATCTATGTTAAGTAGCGGGCCCTTGGACTATGTAGGTTAACTAGCGGGCCCTTGGACTATGTAAGTTAAGTAGCGGGCCCTTGGACTATGTTGATTAACTAGCGGCACTTGGACTATCTATGTTAAGTAGCGGGCACTTGGACTATGTAGGTTCCCTATCAGGCACTTGGACTATCTAGGTTAACTAGCGGGCACTTGGACTATCTAGATTAACTAGCGGGCCCTTGGACTATCTAGGTTTACTAGCGGGCACTTGGAGTATCTAGGTTAACTAGCGGGCACTTGGACTATGTACGTTCCCTAGCGGGCACTTGGACTATCTAGGTTACCTAGCGGGCACTTGGACTATGTACGTTACCTAGCAGGCACGTGGACTATGTACGTTTCCTAGCGGGTACTTGAACTATCTATGTTAACTAGCGGGCACTTGGACTATGTAGGTTCCCTATCGGGCACTTGGACTAGATAGGTTCCCTAACGGGCACTTGGCCTATCTAGGTTAACTAGCGAGCACTTGGACTATCTAGGTTAACTAGCGGGCATTTGGACTATTAGGGTACCTAGCGGGCATTTGACGTATATTGGTTACCTAGCGGGCACTTGGACTATGTAGGTTAACGAACGGGCATTTGGACTATGTAGGTAACCTAGTTGTCACTTGAACTTTCTAGGTTACCTAGCGGGCACTTGGAGTATGTAGGTTAACTAGGGGGCACTTGGACTATCTAGGTTAACTAGCGGGCCCTTGGACGTTGTAGGTTAACTAGCGGGCCCTTGGACTATGTAGGTTAACTAGTGGGCCCTTGGACTATGTAGGTTAACTAGCGGGCACTTGGACGATCTAGGTTAACTAGCGGGTACTTGGACTATGTAGGTTAACTAGCGGGCCCTTGGACTATGTTGATTAACTAGCGGCACTTGGACTATCTATGTTAAGTAGCGGGCCCTTGGACTATGTAGGTTAACTAGCGGGCCCTTGGACTATGTAAGTTAAGTAGCGGGCCCTTGGACTATGTTGATTAACTAGCGGCACTTGGACTATCTATGTTAAGTAGCGGGCCCTTGGACTATGTAGTTTCCCTAGCGGGCACTTGGACTATTTATGTTCCAGAGCGGGCACTTGGACTATGTAAGTTCCCTAGCAGGCATTTGGACTATATAGGTTCCCTAGCGGGCACTTGCACTATGTAGGTTAACTAGCGGACACTTGGACGATCTAGGTTAACTAGCGGGTAGTTGGACTATGTAGGTTAACTAGCGGGCCCTTGAACTATGTAGATTAACTAGCAGCACGTGGACTATCTACGTTAACTAGCGGGCTCTTGGACTACGTAGGTTCCCTAGCGGGCACTTAGACTCTGTATGTTCCCTAGCGGGCACTTGCACTATACATGTTCCTAACGGACACTTGAACTATGTAAGTTAACTACCGGGCACTTGTACTATGTAGGTTAACTACCGGGCACTTGCACTATCTAGGTTACCTAGCGGGCACTTGGACTATGTACGTTCCCTAGCGGGCACTTGGACTACATATGTTAACTAGCGGGCACTTGGACTATGTAGGTTAACTAGGGGACACTTGCACTATATAGGTTACCTAGCGGCACTTGGACTATCTAGGTTAACTAGCGGGCACTTGGACTATCTGGGTTAACTAGCGTGCAATTGGACTATGTAGGTTCCTTAGCGGGCACTTGGACTATCTAGTTTACCTAGGTGGCACTTGGACTATGTAGGTTAACTAGCGGGCCCTTGGACTATCTAGGTTACATAGCTGGAACTTGGACTATATAGGTTACCTTGCGGGCACTTGGACTATGCAGGTTAACCAAAGACACTTGGACGATCTAGGTTAAATAATGGGCCCTTGGACTATGTAGGTTAACGAACGGGCATTTGGACTATGTAGGTTACCTAGTGGGCACTTGGACTTCTAGGATAATGAATGGGCACTTGGACTATGTATGTTGCATAGCGGGCAATTGGATTATCTAGGTTAGTTAACGGGCACTTGGACTATCTAGGTTACCTAGCGGGAACTTGGACTATGTAGGTTACCTAGCGGACACTTGGACCATCTAGGTTACCTAACGGGCACTTGGACTATCTTGGTTTCTTAGCGGGGACTTGGACTATATAGGTTACCTAGCGGGCACTTGGACTTTGTAGGTTACCTAGCGGGCATTTCCACTATCTAGGTTACCTAGCGGGCACTTGGACTATGTAGGTTAATTAGCGGACACTTGGACTATCTAGATTAACTAGCTGACCTTGGACTATGTAGGTTAACTATCGGGCACTTCGACTATCTAGGTTAACTATCGGGCACTGTTTCTATCTAGGTTAACTAGCGGGCACTTGCACGATACAGGTTTCCTAGCGGGCACTTGGACAATATAGGTTCCCTAGGGGCACTTGGACTATCTAGGTTCCCTAACGGGCACTTGGACTATGTAGTTTCCTCTGCGGGCACTTGGACTATGTAGGTTCCCTGTCAGGCACTTGGACTATGTAGGTTAACTAGCGGGCACTTGGATGATCAAGGTTAACTAGCGGACTCTTGGACTATCTAGGTTAACTAGCGGGCACTTGGACTATCTAGGTTAATTAGCGGGCACTTGTACAATGCAGGTTCCCTAGCGGGCACTTGGACTATGTAGGTTCCCTAGCGGGCACGTGGACTCTGTAGGTTCCCTACGGGCTCTTGGACTATCTAGGTTCCCTAACGGGCACTTGGAATATGTAGGTTCCCTATCGGGCACTTGGACTATATAGGTTCCTCAGCGGGCACTTGGACTTTGTAGGTTCCCTATCGGGCATTGGACTATGTAGGTTAACTAGCAGGACCTTGGACTATCTAGGTTACCTAGCGGGCACTTGGACTATGTAGTTTAACTAGCGGACACTTGGA